>NC_057814.1:412590717-412644701 GCF_018294505.1 Triticum aestivum | reverse complement strand
CGGCGGCGCAGTAGCAGCGGCAGTGAGCGGCGGCGGTGGCTAGCGACGTGGCTCGGGACGGGGTGGAGAGGAGGGGGCGGCGGGCTCCGTATATAAAGGGACCGGGGGGCGCGGTGGCTTGGAGGAGGGGGCGCCGGGTTGGACCGGGAGTCGTGCCCCGGCCGGACTCGGGCGGCGGCGGCAGCTCGGTCTCCTCCGCGCGGGAGGAAGGCGGCGCGGGAGTGGGCCGGCCTGCTCGGCTGGGCCTTCGTCCCAGTGGGGCGGGAAGTTTCTTTTTTTAAAAAAAAAAAATTTACCTGAAGAAAATCCTAATAAAATATAAAAAAATTCTGAAAATACCAGAAACAATGTTCACCGTCTAAACCTAATATTTAGAACAAAGTGAACATTTTTCTGGTCTAAAAATGCAATTTTCAAAAATGCATATTTTTCTAATTCAAATAAAATAGCAAATAAAATCGAAATAAAATATAAATTTGATTTTAAAATTTCTTCTCCAATATTCCTCTCTTTTGAAGAAGTCATATTATCTTCTCTCTTTTATTTTTAATATTGGAAATAAATGGAGAGAAAAATATTAAAACCAAATTGATCCTCTTTTCAAATTTGAGAAAAATCCAAAATATGAAAATATGTGAAACCTCCAACTCTCTCCTTGGGTCCTTGAGCTGCTGAAGATTTCTAGGATCACAACCAAAATGCAAATAAAATATGATATGCATATGATGACCTATGTATAACATCCAAATTGAAAATTGGGATGTTACATGATACTATATATATATAGTATATGATACTCCCCACTATATAAGGCTGGCCATAGTGGTGGTATCATAGCCGACGATG
The DNA here is from genome assembly GCF_018294505.1 of Triticum aestivum. Taxonomy (NCBI): domain Eukaryota; kingdom Viridiplantae; phylum Streptophyta; class Magnoliopsida; order Poales; family Poaceae; genus Triticum; species Triticum aestivum. The sequence goes on along the minus strand of NC_057814.1, from coordinate 412,643,855 downwards.
TCATGCACTCGGAAATAGCAAGTATGCTGATGTGGCAAAGAATTAAATATATATAAAGAGGGTTAGAATAACATATAGGTAGATACCGTATCATGTTAAATGCGATGCTAATTTGTGTCATGCATGGCAACAAATGTGATCTATATATGATACTATACTCTATGTATTATACTATGCGCTATAATTAATTGAAGGTAGTATCATACACTAGTATCATATATACTATATATTCATGATACTAGTATACGACACTCTCCACTATACTCGTGATTTCTTACCGTGGAGAAAAGTTGGAGGCGAAACGATGAACTAATGTTTTCATTCAAACAAAAATATGATGTTAGGTAATGTAAATGTTTTCAAACAGCACATGGTTCACTCACGAAAGCCGTTTGTCCACTAAACCCTGGCCGATGCAGCCCCCCTGCCACGCGCGCGATCTGAGTCATGCGTTCTGATTGGCCAGAACCCAAACCCCACGGATCGTACGTCTGCACCGTTGGATTCTCCTTGATCGAACGACGATCCTCATCCCTTTCGACAGCACATGTAAATGTTTTCAAATAGCCCCTCCCAAAAAATGTTTTCAAATAGCACACGGTTCACACACGAAAGTCGTGTGCCTACCAAACCATGGTCGATGCCCCCCTTTGCTGCGCGCGCGATCTGAGTCGTGCGTTCTGATTGGCCAGAACTCAAACCCCACGGATCGTACGTCTGCACCGTTGGATGCTCCCAGATCAAACGGAAATCCTCATCCATTTCAACAGGAAATGCAGTCCGGCTAGGAATTGATTTATATGCCAACATGCACGGTAAATGCCAAAAATGTCTTACATATAGCACACGAGACCTGAAATACGCCAGCAAATCAAACCCGTGGTAAAATTGTGATCGGTTTACATGGGAAACATTTAGAGGCGAAATGATGAACTCACGTCTTCATTTCAAAATTAGTACGTCTTCATTTCAAACAAAATTATTCTGTTTGCGCACACGAGCGCTTAGAGGCAACCGTTTGCATAGGCCTTTCAGCGCGCGCGGCGACCGGGGATTTTCACCCACCTAGGCCGCCAACACCCGTAGTCCCCAACACCCCCCACCGTCCGCCCGCGTTTCACTCAACTAGTCCACCCAATCTCCTTCGCCAGCTCCCCCCTCCCCCATATCCATAGCAGAACCCTCTCGGGCGCCGCCGTGCTCTCCCCGGCCGTGTGCCCGCTCTTCGGCGTCAAGCCTACCTCCACTGCCGTTCCCAACATGCGGCGGCCCGCGCCTCGCCGTCTTCGTTTACTCGGCAGCCACCCTCGAGCATATCGATGCAGTAACCCTCGCCTCTCCTGTGGTCTGGCCAGGTTTGCATTAAGAAGCATGTTAGTTACTGCTCTCCATCGCGGTGAGGCATATTTCCTCGCAATCCCTCTTCTAGTTTCATTTCGTATGTTCCCAAATTGGCTATAAAATAACAAAGATCGTATATATGTTCATTATCTACGTTCCTTACTACATATAAGTTGTAACTGTTCCAATAAGTTACTGCCTATTTACAGATCGCGAGCGCTCGAGTCACACAAACTTAACAAATTAGCCGTACATTTTCTAAATTATTGCATGGCATGTTTAGAAAGCTTTATACCAAGTTGTTAGTTTTATGCTTATCCTCCTTTCCTGAGTTTCGCATGTGTTCTCTGTAGATGCCGAGTAGTAGCGACATCACTCATGCTTAAGGCCATGTATCTTCATTTGATTCGAACAACCCTAGGTCTTCAGCAGATTGTGAGGGATCAAGTAGTCTTGAACGGGATGGAGCTGCAGCAATTACCCTTCCGGTCAGGACACGGAGGAATGCTCCAAGGAAGCCCACACACCGGCCTAAAGGTGTATATGAAGTAACCAAGATTGATTTAAAGTCTTGGGCTTCATCTAAACCAGATAAAGCACGCATGAGGTTCAGGAGTGTGTGTAGATTTGTTGGCAGGGCAAGGCTCAACATTAATCTGACGGGGTTTCGGAAGGCTGACACAGAAACACGGCGAAGGATAGTCCGGGAGATCATGGATCACTTCAACGTTCCAGAGCAGTGGAGAATCCAAGTGGAACACGCTGCACTGAAGAAGGCTAGGGATGCTTGGAGAAATTGGAAGCACGTGCTATACAAGAAGTACTTGAGTGAAGGCAAGGACCCAATCCCCGCATACCCCCAAATTACAAAGGCAGACTGGGCAGAATTCAAAAGGGCCAGGGCAACTAAAGATTTTGCTGAGAAGTGTTTCAAGCAATTGGAACTTCAGAAGAAGAACATACACCCCACCGTATGGGTGTGGCAGGATACTACGGCATGATACTGATATGGGAACAGGAGGGAAAAGAAGCAGTAGCGGCGGGTGGGAATCCGGCCTTTAGTGAAATTAGGGGCGAACGCGCCAGAGACTACTTGCGGGCACGTGCAAAGAGGCGTGATGATGGAACTTATTACTTTGAAAATGCACGTGACGCCAAACTGTATGAAGTGATGTTAGAGGCTTCCAAGATCCCTGGAAGGTTTTACAGGAACTCAGGGCCATGTGACATTCCGTCCATTGCTCTAGAAACAAAAGAGCCCCCTGGCTGTGCAAGGGGTATAGGTGTTATGTCCCGCACAAGAGGGCTTTCACACTCAGCAAAGAAGAGAGGCTCGGCATGAAAAAAGCGAGGAGTGAAATGAAGCAGAATGCATTGTATGAAAGGTTGAAGAAGGAGATTTATCCGGCTGTTCGAAAGGATGTTGAGGAGTCAATGATGATGCAGAAGACTCAAACACTGATAGATAGCCAGCAGATGGGAGGGGAGGTGGGCATGGAGGATGCTGCTTATTGCGCGACAACACTGCACAAGAGTAGCTATGCATCAGCTGCCCCAGCAACACTGAGACTGTAGCTGCTCGTGATGATGCTATATCTGGTCTATGTGGAATGAAAGACAGACTGGAGGGCGTGCTTACACATTATGAAGGTACGTTAAAATGTGCAACAGCCTGGGTTTGCCCACCCTTCTTGGAAGATGGCCTCTTCTTGGACAATGTGCCATTGAAGCCGGGCTGTGTGAAGTGCTATGTGACTGAAGTAAAGCCTGGATTCGATGAATTTGCCCTGAAGAATGTCCTAGGAGACTTCAATGAGCAAAGGACCTTGGGAGAAACATTGTTACATCACATCCAGTGGCCACGAAAGGAAATAGAGTTCATCGATGAGATCCCTGAAGCCCCGGTGACGCTATCCTTGCCACAGCAGCTCTCACGGGCTGATGCATCAACCTGTGATCAGCCGGCCCGACTTTGTGGCGTACAGGCCATGTCATCCTCCGCCCCAAAGCAGCCAGTGGCAAGGCTTACAACTGCTGAAGATGCACCACCGGTTCAGATGCCAGCCGCTGAAGCGGCGGGGGGAAACCCAGCTGCAGCACATGCTCAGCAGACCAACCTAGTGGAACAGACTGCTAAGCAGTCTGATGCTTCGGAACCACCTGCTAAGCAGTCTGTAGGTCCAGAAACGACTGCTCATCAGTTCGTCGGTCCGCAATCGCGTGATCAGCATACCAATGCGTCAGCACTTCCTGCTCAGCAAACCAACGCGTTGGCATGGCCTCCTCAGCACACCGACAAGTTGGCACCACCTACGCAGAAACCCGACATAGCTTCAACGCATGGTTAGCAGTCCGATGCCTCTGCTCCTACAGCCCAGCAGTCCGTCACAGCAGCATCGCCAGCTCAACGGTCCGGCATAGATAAACCGTCTGCTAAGCAGTCCATCCAAGCTTCACCGTCTGCTCAGCAGTCTACCTTGCAGGCAACCAGACGTTGCCAGAAATGCTTCAAGTACCAAGAAGGAAGTGGCCAAAAAGGCTACACCCACGACCATGAGGAAGCGCAGCGGGAGAGTGAAGAGGAAAGAGAACGATTGCCTCTTACTTAAACCACTCATCACCCAGAACCAAATTAACAGCAGCTTGTTCGAATAAGGGAGTAATATTATTTTCTGACGCCATGGATGATGAAGAAGTACATTTGTTGCTTGCTAAAAGTAAAGCAGACATACTTGAAGAACGCAATTACGTCCATGGCCAGCCATTTCTTGTTGGCGAATACTTTGATGAGTGCAGCTCCAGTTGTCGCGAGTTACATGAATATTGCATGGATCAAATGTCAGCAGGTCATCATGCTTTGCTAGTCCACTATAATAGAGATCATTTCCGACACGATGCTGGTTCCATCAATGTGAGTTTCGAGGACTTACATCTCTTCTTCAACTTCAACGTGCTTGATGCCACTCTTGTTAGATGCCTGAGTTTTTGTAAGTACTTAAAAAACTCTGATCAACTTCTCCATACAAGGCTGTAAATGGTAAAGAGCTAACTGCATTTTATCCCTCTCAGGGGATTGAACGCGCAGAGAAGAAAATGGGAGGGTGTATATTTCATAGATCCTAAAGTAGCAAATGGCACAACAATACATGCTAAGGACCTACGGGACTGGGCCGTTAACACGGTCGTCCGTCTCTTCGAAAACACGTCCCATGTAGAATCATTTCTCTGGCCATATCATTAACGGTAAGTCAAGTAAACAACCACGCATACACTTATTGTCTTTCAGATTTTGACATAATTCGTAAGTTCATGGCTTTCTTAATATGTAGCGATCACTGGATATTGGTATTCATTGTTCCAAACAAGAACACAGTTTACTACATTGATTCTCTCAGAGAGTCAACAAACGCTCAGGATCTGACACATCTTCAGCAATTCATGGATAGGTATTGAATTCTATGATGTTGAAATTAATTTGCATTCATATCTGGCTCAATAATTGATGTTGTCAAAATTCATCATCATTTGTAGTGTGCTCGCATTGTGGAAAACTAAACCAGGGAACCTGTTCAAGAGGGAACTACCTCTGCAGCACGAGATCGTTTCTCCGGTAACACACCGAAATCCGTTATTTTTGGAAAATTTATCCAACAATCTGCAAATACCTTTCCTCACGCTAGTCAAATGTTCAAGCTTCTAAATAAACCTCTTTCTATTTTGTCCAAAGAAAAAATAATACATCTAACATCGGTTAGGTTGTTCCTAACAGGACAAATACATGACTAATTTTGTACAAAAAATTTCAGTGTCCTCAGCAAGAAGCAGGGACCAACCTTTGTAGATACTATGTTGGCAGACACATGATCTCCATCTGCAAATCTGCTGATAGTTGTGATGATCCTCATGAATTAGTACCAGTAAGTCTATCTTAATTAATATCTTCTACTCCACTCATATGGCACATTTTGATCTTAAAAATACTGCAGCTCATCTTAAAACCGAGGACCCCTGAACTGCTCCCGGCTGTGAATTGCTGATGGTTCGGAGATTTATCAGTGACTTCTTCCTGGATCACTACATCAATCCCACCGGTGATAATGAAGATTTCAGCATGCGTTCTCCTGAAACATTGAGTAAGAGTTAGCCGCTAAACATATAACGAATGGATCCATTCTTTTCCATCTGATGAGGTCTTTGTATTTCGTACACTATGATTAATTATGTGATGCATATATTTGTGGACAAATCATTGGAATTTAGCTACCATATGTGGAAAAATTTGATGACTGTTCTTCCTGTGAACACTATTTGTTCAATTGAATATTGTGGCGAATTTGCTTTTTGCGTGCCGATTCGAAATGGGATATTTTTGTTTATTTGTTAAATTGAATATTGTGGCGAATTTGCTTTTCGCGTGCCGATTCAAAATGGGATATTTTTGTTTTAACCTGGCAATTGATCTGCACACGGTTCAACTAAATGAGTGTGTGCGATCCACATCGGAAAGCATACATCAATCATAGCGGAACCGTCGGTGATACACAGAAGATCGCAAATGATTTGCAGCGCTACTACGTGTGCGTAGGGTCTCCGGAACCGTTTGCGATATCGCGTTATCGCACACGAGAACTGGGAGTAAACCGTGCCCAATGCAAAATACAATCCCAGTCGTAATTTTTTCAGGAAACGTGTGGGATCCCAAACGAAAAGCACACGTCACTCTTGCGGCAACTGTGGGTGATACCCAACAAATCACAAACGGTCTGCAACACTTGTATGTGTGCGAAGGGGCTCCTAAACCGTTTGTGATAGAACATTATCGCAGACGGTACTTATTGGCAAACGTGTCCAATGGAGTTTAGCATGGCAGACGGGTTACGCAGAAAACTCGTGTGCGATGGGGCACAAATCGCACACAGTTCATATGTTGGCCTGTGTGCCTTACATACTGTTTCCCAGACAGTTCATTACGACACACTGTATGGTTTCACTGCGTCATTAGAAACGCTTAATCACCGATACCACACGTGCGAAAGAATTTAGTGTGTGTTGCATCGCACATGATTACATTTTGGAAGGCCTCTGGATCACTGCTCCATATCCCCGACGGTTTCTGGGTCGTGTGGGAAGGACACCCTATCACACACACTCACTTGGCGATGGTCCCAAATGCCGTCGTGGAAAGGGGTTAAAAACCGTTTGTATAGCACCGACGCGTACCAGTGTATATGTCCCTTGTATATATCGTAGATGCATGACATTCTATTGGTTTTGGTGACCAAAACACATGTCCTTTTACCATTGTCTCAAACCTGTCTTGACTTTCTATCTCCACAATGTTCTCCTGGAAGTGTACGTAGGAAAGTTCATATTGTGTCCATTTGCATCACATAATCTTTGATGTTGGAATTAAATTTCTCACTACGACCAGTTGAACGGGTGAGGGGACAAAAGTCATCCCTGAAATATGCCGCTACAAACTTGTGTCTGACCTCCCACATTCTCTGAAGGTGGTCATGTTCTTTGCTTTCATACTTCTCCAACATCATCTGCCATCCTTCCTCAAATTCTTCAATGCACATTGACTCCATAATTAGTGAGCTAATTTCTACCTCCATCCCTGGCCTAAGGGCCATGTATGTACCCATGTTGTCCCTCAATTTTTTACAAATGTGTGAGATACACAATCTATGTTTTGCCAATGGAAATGACATTGGAATTGCTATTTTCATTGCAGTGTCTTGATCGGTCAAAATAAGATTCGGTTTCTTCCAATCCATAACCTCAATAAATGTGCCAAACAGCCAGCAAAAAGTCTCTGCACTTTGATCTTCCAGCAATGCCCATCCAAACACAATAGTCCTAGCATGACCATTTATTCCAATGACTGGTGCAAAAGGCATATTGTACCTATTTGTACTATATGTTGTGTGAATGAGACTACTTGTCCATACGTCCTGTAATTTAATTTCGATCTTGCATCTATCCTAAAAATGGTCAGCACTGTATTAGTTGCATCAGTTTCCAATTCGTAGCACATTCCAACATTCTTAATCTGCAACTGTTCAACAAACTTTAGTGTGCATTCTATGTCAGTATTTTTCCTACGTCGCGTTTCTTCTTGCTTCATGTTTGACAAAACTCTCTTGTTGAATATCACATTCCAAGAACTTTGTAGCGACCAGACCTCAAACGGTCTGATCTCTATGCATTAGTGTCATCCCTGGATCGGTAATGCTGTCACGCACAGTACTTGAAGGATTTATAACAGAGTAGCAATCACACACTTATTACATCAAATATCTCCAAAAGAGAACTTATTACAATAAATATGGCTTAAGGCCATCTAATACGATAACATCGGAAGGCTTGGAAGATAAAGTGAGTCCATCAACTCCAACGGCATCACTGAGTGAAAGACCACGACCTAAGGCTCCTTACTCGTCGTCTGAACTTCCTCCATTATGAGTGTGGCCTCCATGGTTATGAACAAGTCCTCCCGAGTTCGGGGTGAAACGGGGTCTCTGCTGAGCTCCAGAATTATACTTCCCTTGTCCATACTTCCTCTTGCGGTTGTCAATCTGCTGCTGCTTCCCTTCAAGCATGAGAGCTCTATCCACCAACTCCTGGTAGTTATTGAAATTTTCCACCATCAACTGCATACGCAGCTCATCATTCAGTCCTTCCAGAAACTTCTCCTTCCTAGCTGCATCTGTAGCGACATCATCTGGGGCATAACGTGCTAGCTTACTAAAGTCATCCACATACTGGCCAACAGTGCGCCCTCCTTAGCGTAAGTTGCGAAACTCACGCTTCTTCATGGCCATAGCTCCTGCTGATACATGGGTAATGCGAAAAGCTTGCTGGAACTGGTCCCATTTCAGTCAACGGGGTAAGTGACTATGAAATTCTCCCACCAGGATGATGCGGGTCCATCAAGCTGATGTGCGGCAAAATGCAGTCTCTCCGCATCTGTGCACCCTGCAGTAGTCAACTCCCTTTCAATCTTGCGGAGCAAATCATCTGCAACAATCGGCTCGGTGCTACTGGAGAACACCGGCGGATTCAGCCTAAGAAAACGGGCTAAGTGATCAACTGCTGGTGGTGGTGGTGGGTTGTTGTTGTTGTTGTTCCCCTGGTTCTGATTCTGGACTAGTATCTGCATCAATGCATTCTGTTGCTGGATCAACTAAGTGAGCTCCGGTGGGAAAGCAAATCCATTGTCGCGTCTTGGAGGCATCTGCTAGGTTTAGAAAAGATGAGAAAACAGAATAGAATGAGGTCTAGGGGGAGAACACTACCCATATGCACATGAGACAAACACAAACATATCACTCAATCAATCAAACCAAGGCATACAATCGGTCTAGAACTATCGTTACAAAAGTGCTTGGCCTATACTATATACATGGTGGAATACTACTACTGATATGGTGGTCGACTAGAAAAATTGCTCGGTCGAAGACTCCATGATATCTGCTCCAGCTTCATCAACATAGTCATCATCGCTATCGTCTGGGCCCGAGTCAGTGTCGTCGATGATGATGTAGTTCTCCGGGCAAGTGGAATCGTCATCTTCTCCTCCTGGCGCGGGATCTCCCATGAAAACTCCTAGCTTCCTTGTCAGGTCGTCATTCTTCTCCACTAGTACGACGATTTCCTCCATAAAATCTTCGCATGTAGCCTTGAGTTCTTCCTCTAGCTCCATGATCCTTGTCATCGCCTTCTTCAAATCTGTTATGCCTGCGCACATCTGGTTCTCCTGGCGTCGAATGTGCTGGTTCAACTCCTGGATGAAAGCTGCAATCAATCTATCCTTCCTGGTGCTGATCATCTCCCATTGCTCATCTCGGCGCCCACAAATCTGGTAGATAGTGTCTTCGAGATCATTGTGGTAAACTTCTCCAATACGTCCCATGGTAATGTGAGCTGCCATACTTTTTCCTAGACTCCAGGTTGGTGCATCAAAAGAAAACTCTATGGGCTCAGTGACTGGCGTGAATGTCCTTCCTGGAACTTGAGCTTGAATCATCCAGCGCTCCACTTCTGGTAAAGTGGCGTTGTAAGTCCCGGTGAAGCTTGGTATTCCAATGTTCAGGTACCTAGTAACTTCCTTCAAGTGGCGTCCAAAAGGGGTGTCTTCATCCGGTTGCGTGAACTTGATCCTTGCATCCGCCATCCTAAAGAGTAGAAAATGGAGAGGAGTCAGAAATGAGAAGAGAGTAGTGATCTAGGGCTTTAGCTTAGTGGTCGTGTCCTACATTCAGCGTGTGCTTTGATACCATCTTGTAGCGACCAGACCTCAAATGGTCTGATCTCTGTGCATCAGTGTCATCCCTAGATCGGTAATGCTGACACACATAGTACTTGAAGGATTTATAACAGAGTAGCAATCACACACTTATTACATTGAATGTCTCCAAAAGAGAACTTATTACAATAAATATGGCTTAAGGCCATCTAATACGATAACAGCGGAAGGCTTGGAAGATAAAGTGAGTCCATCAACTCCAACGGCATCACTGAGTGAAAGACCACGACCTAAGGCTCCTTACTCGTCGTCTGAAAAGTCTGCAACATGATACGTTGCAACCCGAAAACGGGCCAGCACATGGAATATGCTGGCAATGTAACACAAGAGAGTAATGAACAGAATAAAGCTATCACTATATGCATATATGGCTGGTGGAGGCTGTATGGCTAATATGTTTTGCGAAAAGCCAATTTTTTCCTACAACAATCGAATAAATTTTATTTAACTATCATGGTGGTTGTTAAACATTGAGAATGGTAAACCCCATCTCAATCCCAATTAAAAATAATCAATAACCCAATCAAAATTTATAGTTAAGAGTGATGAGATCCACATGATAATCCAAGAAACTAGATACTCAAGACGTCCATAACCGGGGACACGGCTAACCATGATTAGTTTGTACACTCTGCAGAGGTTTGTGCACTTTTCCCCACAAGACTCGATCTCCTCCATTGGATTTCTCGCACTACATAATGTTTGAGAAACGGATGACCGAGACACAGTCTTTCCGAAGAGGTCCCCTTAACCGATAGATAGGCCTGTACACCTACAATCCCCTACATCTGCTAGCCCATCATGGAAAGGTTTCCCACAACTTACTCAACTATGCCAGAGCCCATAATGGCATGTGGCTGCACACAGAAGTTTCTAGCATGAATAATCTTATGATCCCTTTGAGCCTGGCTGGCAGTCCCTAGGAGAATCACACGGTACCCCGAGATTTCCAAAAATACAGGCAATCACTGGAATTCCCCAGGTGCCTCAATCCACCCAGATGTGTATTAAAGTTGCCACCTTAAGTTAACCATTAATTAACAATCTCACATCAGTCATGGATACTATCAAACCCAATCCACGTCTACGAGCATAGCATAGCAATATGAGCATAACGTAGAAGTAACTCCCAAGGTTTGATAATAAACAGGTGAATAGGTACTACCTCATCTACTTCCCAAACCCACAATTTGATTCAGATCCTAAGCATGCAATTGTTTGAGGATTGATCTAATGCAATAAAACTGGGTATGAAAGAGGTATGATCAAAGTGTTACTTGCCTTGCTGATGATCCGCGAAACCTAGAGACTCGTAGTAGCATGCTTCACACTCCGGGTACTGTATCGCAAACAAACAAGCATACAATAAGCAATCAAACAAGGGTGCGGGTAAAACTCAAATAAGAGATCTAACTAGAAAGTTCAACTTAAGAACTCCGGTTTGCAAAAAGAATCAAATCAAACGAAGCAACAAAACTCAAACGGCGAAAGAAACAAGCTTCATTTACTAATCTGGACTAAAGTCGAATTTTACAGTAGCAAAATCTTATTGAAGTTAGTTAAACAAAAAGAGGGTTTCGAGACGAAACTCTAGGCGCTTGAATCGTCTGATTCCGATAAACGAGCGAAAAATTATACTAGAACGAAAATCGGATCAGAAATCGCGATCGAAAATAATCGCGGGAAATCCGAGAAAAAGAAAAACTGGCGAACAGGCTAACGAACGAGCGTTCGCTGTCTGCGGCTAAACGGTGAAAACCGTTTGTTAAAACGAACGTACAGACGAACGTCCGCTAAATAACTATACCGGAAAAATAAAACCGATCTAACGAAATAAACCAGAAAAATAAAAAACCGGGGTTTACCGAAGAAAACCGACCGGTCAAACGACGGTCAACGGCGGCTAGATCCGGCGGCGGGCGGCGGCGGGTCCGGCGACGGCGGGCGGCGGCGGCGGCGCGGCGGCGGCTAGGGTTAGGGCACGGGTGGGCTGGGGCGGCTGGTGGGCTTCGGCGGGCAGGGGGTGGCGGCTTATAAAGCCCCCCGGACGGAGTCCCGCTCGGGTACGGCCCAGAGTCGGTTTGACTTTTTTTAAATAATTCTGCTCGGAAAAATGAATAAAAGAAATACTAAACTGACTCCAAAAATCCCGAAATAAATTTTCCCTGTCCTCTAAAAATAGGCCGGACAAGATGAACATTTATTTGGGCCTAAAATGCAATTTTGAGAAATGCATATTTTTCCTATTCCAAATAAAATAGCGATAAAACTCTGAATAAAAATCTTGTTTGATTTTAATATTAAATCTCCGATATTTCTTTATTTTGAGGAAGTCATTTTATCCCCTCTCTTTTATTTTATAAAAGAAATATTCAAGAGAAAAATAATTAAAATCAAACGATCCTCTTTTCAAAATTCGAGAAAGACTCGAATATGGAAATAATGAAATCCCCAACTCTCTCCGCGGGTCCTTGAGTTGCGTAGAATTTCTAGGGTCAAACTAAAATGCGATAAAATATGATATGCAATGATGATCTAACGTATAACATTCCAAATTGAAAATTTGGGATGTTACTAGCCTACCCCCCTTAAGATGAATCTCGCCCTCGAGATTCTGGTTGGCTAGAAAATAGGTGAGAGTGATCCTTCCGTAGGTGTTCCTCTCGTTCCCAGGTGGCTTCATCTTCGGTATGGTGACTCCACTGAACTTTGCAGAACTTGATTACTTTGTTGCGTGTAACTCGGCTGGCAAACTCGAGTATCTTGACTGGCTTCTCCTCGTAGGTCAAATCACTATCCAACTGTATCGCTTCCAGCGGCACTGTATCTCTCAGAGGAATATCAGCCATCTCTGCGTGGCACTTCTTCAACTGAGAAACATGGAACACATCATGAACTCCGGACAATACTTCGGGTAATTCCAACTTGTAAGCAACTTCTCCCATACGTTCCAAAACTTTGTATGGTCCCATAAAACGTGGTGCTAATTTTCCCTTAACTCCAAAGCGCTTCACTCCTCGAAGTGGGGATACACGAAGATACACTCTGTCTCCAACTTTGTAAACTGTCTCCTTGCATTTTGAATCCGCATAACTCTTCTGCCTGGACTGGGCTACCTTGAGTCTATCGCGAATCAGCTTAACCTTCTCTTCAGACTCTTTAATCAAATCTGGTCCAAATAACTGTCGGTCTCCAACTTCATCCCACAACAACGGTATTCTGCACCTCCTTCCGTACAGCGCTTCGAAAGGGGCCATCTTCAAACTAGCTTGATAACTGTTGTTATAAGAGAACTCCGCATACGGCAAATTATCGTCCCAACTAGATCCATAGTCTAGCGCACAAGCACAAGCTCTCAACATGTCCTCCAGAATCTGATTGACCCTCTCAGTCTGTCCATCTGTCTGCGGGTGAAAAGTTGTATTGAACTCTAGCCTGGTTCCCAAAGTTTCATGCAACTGATTCCAAAACTTTGAGGTAAACTGGGTTCCTCTATCTGATACAATGGTCCTCGAAACTCCATGCAGACATACGATCCTGGTCATGTATATCTTTGCCAACTTAGCACTGGTGTAAGTGGTCTTCACTGGGATGAAATGAGCTACTTTCGTCAAACGATCGACTACAACCCATATCGAGTCATATCCTGAACGAGTCCTGGGTAATCCCGTGATAAAATCCATGCCTAGTTTATCCCACTTCCATTCGGGTATCGGCAATGGTTGTAGCAATCCTGCTGGCTTCTGATGCTCTGCCTTCATTCTCTGACATACATCACACACTGCTACATACTCTGCAATATCCTTCTTCATTCTGGTCCACCAGAAACTATCCTTCAAATCCAGATACATCTTGGTATTTCCTGGGTGAATCGAATATGGCGAATCATGGGCCTCTTGCAGAATCAACTTCCTGATCTCCTGATCATTTGGCGCATATACGTGGTCCTCGAACCATAAGGTATCGTGCTCATCCTCACGAAATCCTTTAGCCTTTCCTTTACTCATTCTTTCCTTTATTTTGGCAATCTCCTTGTCAATCTTCTGAGCTTCTCTGATCTTATCCATCAAAGTAGACTGAATCTCCAATGCTGCTACATAGCCTCTCGGAACTATTTCCAAACATAGCTCACGAAGGTCTTCTGCCAACTCCTTGGGTAATTCTCCGGTCATGAGTGTATTGATATGACTCTTGCGGCTCAATGCATCGGCTACTACGTTAGCCTTTCCGGGATGATAATGCAAACTCATATCATAATCCTTAATGAGTTCCAACCATCTCCTCTGCCTGAGATTCAACTCCTTCTGCGTGAAGATATACTTTAAACTCTTGTGATCCGTGTATACCTCACAATGGTTTCCGATGAGAAAATGTCTCCATGTCTTCAACGCATGTACTACGGCTACTAACTCCAAATTATGTGTAGCATAATTTAACTCATGGGGTTTAAGCTGTCGTGAGGCATATGAAACAACTCTTCCCTCCTGCATAAGTACGGCTCCAAGTCCTCGACGAGAAGCGTCGCAATACACTTCATAATCCTTGCATTGATCTGGCAGAATCAACACTGGTGATGTAACCAAGCGTCTCTTCAACTCCTGAAAACTGGCCTCACATTCCTCAGTCCATTTGAATTTGGTGTCCTTCTTCAACAACTCCGTCATGGGCTTCGCAATCTTTGAAAAGTTCTCAATGAACCTCCGGTAGTATCCTGCGAGTCCAAGAAAATTCCGGATCTCTCCAACTGACGTGGGTGACTCCCAATTTGTCAAAGTGACAACTTTGGTGGGGTCTACCGCTATTCCTTCTTCGGATATAACATGTCCAAGGAATCCAACTTCCTTCAGCCAAAACTCACACTTGCTGAACTTGGTGCATAGCTGATGTTCTCTGAGCTTCCCAAGTACTAAACGCAAGTGCTCTTTATGCTCTTCTTCATTCTTCGAGTAGACCAGAATATCATCAATGAACACCACGACGAACTTATCCAAAAACTCCATAAACACTTTGTTCATCATGTTCATAAAATAGGCAGGTGTGTTAGTCAGGCCAAATGACATAACGGTATACTCATATAGCCCATACCTCGTGGTAAAAGCTGTCTTAGGTATATCCTGCTCTTGAATCTTCAGCTGGTGGTACCCTGATCACAGATCGATCTTGGAAAACACTTTAGCTCCTTGCAGATGATCAAACAAATCATTGATCATCGGCAGTGGGTACTTGTTCTTGATCGTCACCTCATTCAATCCTCGTTAATCAACAACCATCCTTAACGATCCAACCTTCTTCTCCACTAGAAGCACTGGTGATCCCCAAGGTGACGAACTTGGGCGAATATAACCTTTATCCAGTAACTCCTTAATATGCTTCTTAATTTCCTCCAAATCCTTTGCGGGCATTCTGTACGGTCTCTTAGATATTGGCCCTGTGCCTGGTAAAAGCTCAATCAAAAACTCAATGTCTCTATCCGGTGGCATGCCTGGCAATTCTTCTGGAAATACATCTGGAAAATCCTTCACCACTGGTACTTCCTCTTGTACAACTCCTGATAAAGAATTTACTTGCGTCCTATTCGGCACATGCCGGGATACATACTTGATCCTTCTTCCTTCTGGGGTCGTGAGCAAAATCGTCTTACTGGCGCAATCGATGTTTCCTCCATGCATCGATAGCCAATCCATACCCAGAATCACATCCAAACCTTGTGACTCCAAAACTATCAGATCTGAGGGGAAAACGTGCCTACCTATGGTCAATGGAATCTGAAAACATCCTTGGCTTTCCATATACTCTGCTCCTGGCGAGCTTACTAACAAAGGTGTACTAAGAACTTTGGTGGGAAGTGTATACTTATCCACAAATCCCCTTGATATGTATGAATGCGATGCACAAGTATCAAAAAGAACAACTGCAGTAAATGACTTAACCAAAAACTTACCTATTACTCCATCTGGTTGGGCTTCAACCTCCTCCACGTTAACGTGGTTCACTTGTCCCCTGTTGAAAGGGTTGGGCTTCTTCCCAGAGCTTCCATTGCCGTTTCCATTCTTAGCTTCAGGACATTCATTGGTGTAATGTCCGGTCTTCTGGCACTTGTAGCAAGTAACGTGGCTTAGATCTTTCTTGGCGTGTGTTGCCGGGTTGGAACGGCTCTGTCCGCTACTTCCTCCATTACCATTCCCATTCTTGGGGCCACTATGATTGTGCGAACTTCCTCCATTATGAGTGTGGCCTCCATGGTTATGAACAAGTCCTCCCGAGTTCGGGGTGAAACGGGGTCTCTGCTGAGCTCCAGAATTATACTTCCCTTGTCCATACTTCCTCTTGCGGCTGTCAATCTGCTGCTGCTTCCCTTCAAGCATGAGAGCTCTATCCACCAACTCCTGGTAGTTATTGAAATTTGCCACCATCAACTTCATACTCAGCTCATCATTCAGTCCTTCCAGAAACTTCTCCTTCCTAGCTGCATCTGTAGCGACGTCATCTGGGGCATAACGTGCTAGCTTACTAAAGTCATCAACATACTGGCCAACAGTGCGCCCTCCTTGGCGTAAGTTGCGAAACTCACGCTTCTTCATGGCCATAGCTCCTGCTGATACATGGGCAGTGCGAAAAGCCTGCTGGAACTGGTCCCATTTCACAGTGTCAATGGGGTAAGTGACTATGAAATTCTCCCACCAGGATGCTGCGGGTCCATCAAGCTGATGTACGGAAAAACGCACTCTCACCGCCATCTGTGCACCCTGCAGTAGTCAACTCCCTTTCAATCTTGCGGAGCAAATCATCTGCAACAATCGGCTCGGTGCTACTGGAGAACACCGGCGGATTCAGCCTAAGAAAACGGGCTAAGTGATCAACTGCTGGTGGTGGTGGTGGGTTGTTGTTGTTGTTGTTCCCCTGGTTCTGATTCTGGACTAGTATCTGCATCAATGCATTCTGTTGCTGGATCAACTAAGTGAGCTCCGGTGGGAAAGCAAATCCATTGTCGCGTCTTGGAGGCATCTGCTAGGTTTAGAAAAGATGAGAAAACAGAATAGAATGAGGTCTAGGGGGAGAACACTACCCATATGCACATGAGACAAACACAAACATATCACTCAATCAATCAAAAAAAGGCATACAATCGGTCTAGAACTATCGTTACAAAAGTGCTTGGACTATACTATATACATGGTGGAATACTACTACTGATATGGTGGTCGACTAGAAAAATTGCTCGGTTGAAGACTCCATGATATCTGCTCCAGCTTCATCAACATAGTCATCATCGCTATCGTCTGGGCCCGAGTCAGTGTCGTCGATGATGATGTAGTTCTCCGGGCAAGTGGAATCGTCATCTTCTCCTCCTGGCGCGGGATCTCCCATGAAAACTCCTAGCTTCCTTGTCAGGTCGTCATTCTTCTCCACTAGTACGACGATTTCCTCCATAAAATCTTCTCGTGTAGCCTTGAGTTCTTCCTCCAGCTTCGTGATCCTTGTCATCATCTTCTTCAAATCTGTCATGCCTACGCACATCTGGTTCTCCTGGCGTCGAATGTGCTGGTTCAACTCCTGGATGAAAGCTGCAATCAATCTATCCTTCCTGGTGCTAATCATCTCCCATTGCTCATCTCGGCGCCCACAAACCTCGTTCTGAAACTCTTTGAACTTTTCAAAAGTTTCCGACTTGTGCCTCATCAAATAGATATATCCATATCTACTCAAGGCGTCGGTAAAAGTCATGAAGTACTGATAGCCACCTCTGGCATTTGTGCTCATTGGACCACACACATCACTATGTATAAGTTCCAATAGCTCGGACGCCCTCTCGCAACTCTTTGCGAAAGGTTACTTAGTCATCTTGCCGAGCAAGCATGATTCACATGTGTCGAACGACCCAAAGTTGGACGAAGTTAGGAGCCCATCATCATGGAGCTTCTTCATGCGTTTCAGACTAATGTGTCCAAGCCGGCAATGCCAGAAGTATGTCGGATTTATCTCATTAGGCTTATGCCTCTTGACATTCACGTTATAGACCGGTTCCTGTTCCAGATTCAATATAAATAGCCCATCTACAATGGGTGCATAGCCGTGGAACATACCATTCAAATAAAATGAACAACCATTGTCCTTTAAATTGAATTCATAACCCTGACTCATCAAACATGAGGCAGAAATAATGTTCCGACTAAGTGCAGGAATGTAATAACAATTATTCAAGATGATATCCTGCACCATCAACACTTCATGCGTGCCTTTCCTAATATCCTGCTCTGCCACTTTGAGCATCCCATGCAATTCAGTGAGCTTCTTATCCATGCCATGCATATGATAGTTCGAGATGAACGTCCCATAGTTGGGCGGAAGAGAACCCAGAACAGCATCAGTAGCAAGCTCATCCAAGAGCGGGAAGCCCAACCGATCCAAAGCTTGCACATATCCGATCGTCTTGATCACATGTGGGCTCAGTGGATCACCTTCCTTCAGCTTGCAATCCATCAAGGATCGCCATACGTTGAACCTTTCGGTTCTAGCCTGTTTCCGAAACATGCTCTTGAGACTCTCGATCATATCGTAAGCCTCAACATTTTCGAAATGCTGTTGCAAATCGGGCTCCATACAAGCCAGCATCAGACAGCTGATCTCCGTTGATTCATCAACGAGTTTCTGGTAGGCATTATTAGTTTTGGCACTAGCATTATCGGCAGGTTCCTCTGGAAGTGGATCCTCTAGAACATGTTCCTTTTTATCATGCTTGAGAACAATTCTCAGATTTCTATACCAGGTGGTAAAATTTGTTCCATTCAGTTTATCCTTTTTCAGAATTGATTTCAATGCAAAGTTGGGTTGAGCAGGTAGTGCCATTGATCTACAACAGAAGATATGCAATCACTAAGCAATGTGCTTATGTAGAGTAATTCTAGCCTTAAACGATAATACTCCCACTGAAGTTGGCATCCCTCCGCAAACTCTCAGTGATTCAGGATCCGACTATCACATGCGACTAGTGAGCTTTAGCATCACTGCTAGACAGCATGCCTATCCGGTAAGCAACTCCTTGCTAATCGTATCTCTATATGACTCCTATCGGTCGGGAAGGTATCTCATACCCCGGCCCCCAACCTTATTTGCCACAAAGCCCAAAACCATTTTGATAGCCTTGTCAAGTTAACCTGATGCAGTGCATGTCCGTGTCCGACACGAACCCTTCAGTTCAAGGACACCCAGCAGCACCCCAATTTTATGAGCCCACTACTAGACGTACTTGAAGTGCGAAGGTGCAACCTCGGGGATGTCAATTCGCTTGATATTCATGAGGGATCTTTTTACCATTCTAACATGCATAGAAAACAAGAAGCATAACAATCACAAATAAACATATATTGTGAAATAGTATGGCTCCTTCATGGATGTTCTTCCAGGTCGGCTCCGACTCCGATGACCATCTAGGAACTCCATCTTGTTTATCATGCCGGGACAATAAGCCACCAACCTGGTCTCTATTATCCAACTACTACAACTAGTAATGAATTTTACATAGAGTCACAAGTCGACACGCAGGTCGTTATACAATATAATGACAGCACTTTGGCTCCTGCCGGCTGACAAACATGACACACAGGCCATGTATAATTTACACACATGCATCACATACACATGAGCCATACTATTCACATCAAACCCTGAAAAATAAAGTTATGCATAGAATCGCATTACACTCCGATCATGCCGAATTTTCCGATCTGACCGATCTTATCGATCATCGCAAATCCGATTCAGATTTATGTTTCACTGTTAACCCCGATGGCGGATAACCGACCGGTAGGGGTAGATCGTGTCATGACCTCACCGATCCCGATTGAGAGAAAACATAGCCCCATCGATCCCCATGTGCAGTTGATCTCATCAGCCGTGCACACAGCTGATCTCATAAACGACGACAGATCTCATCTGCCGCCTCCACATATCTAATATGCATATGATCTGAATCCTAATCCTATAGCAGAGGCTCTGATACCACTGTTGGGTTCTACCGTAGGGTGCGTCGACTGCAAATGAAAATTTTCCTACGCGCAGAACAACCAGGAACATGCTATGGGAATGGATCACAGTTTGTGACCACTAGACGCGCAGTGCCGTGCAGCGGAAGAAGAGTTGGGGCAGCGCGTCCGCATGGATCATCTCCTCCTCGTCCGATCTCCCTCGAACAGCCGGTCGTCCCACGTACAGGTTCCCCGGAGCGGCGCAAGTGCACCGCCTCTAACGGTATCCGCGCGTGCAGGAGGAACACCGTGCGGTGGACTGCTAGGTCCGATCACACAGTCGACGGCGAGTGGAGGTGTCTATTCGCAATAGATGCAAACCCTAGTGACAGCGCCAAAGTGATCAACCGCATGAGTGTGCCGCACCTCCACTTTATATAGGCGTCCGTCATGGGCTCAACACTTGGGCCTCGCACGGACCCTAAAGCCCATATGTCTACTCGGCCACAATCCGAATACAGCTCGGATCACATCCGACCAGTGTCCTCGGATCCGACCTCGTAGGTTCCTTTCCTTAAGCGCGCGACCCCTTAGGTTCAAGCCGGCTTGGTCACAGTTCGGATCGCCTCCGAACTGCACGGTTGGTAGCGGCCTCTAGCAAGGCATGCCGAACACCAAGCAGACTATGAAGCTGGTTAGCGAACCTGTACATCATACTTCCATTCCTTTTGCCACACGATATATGTTGTCGGGCTCAAGGCGAGTCTGTCATCCTTGTGCTAGCCCGACCACTTTCTCGTTTCAGTGATGCCGACCACAAACTGGATTATCTCATAATCCTTGTCGCATGGCCATGCTTATCTTGGTCGGATCACACGAGGGGCCCAAAGTATATCTCTCCTGATCGGATGGGCAAATCCCATCTTGCTCAACCATGTCTCGCAGCATGGGTCTGGACAAGCCTGAAACCTACCTTTGTAACTACCCAGTCACGGAGTAGCGTTTGGTCGGCCCAAAGCAGGTCTTTCAACATTCCGAGTACATGTGACAGCTCAGGTCTCAGGACATAGAACGTATGTTGTACTAGAGACTCACAGATGACATATCACCGCGTCTCATAGTTGGGTCTGTCCAACTCGTACCTTATGTCGACTCGGATCCGGCTACGTCGAATCCGACCAGATCCTTCCAAGTCCATATTATCCGGTTAGCATCCAATGCTCCATGGCTAGTGAGACCAAGCCATCGACCATGTCATATGCTAGTCTAGTTGGTTGCGCGTCCACACAGCCCTTTCGACTAGGGACCTTTTAGGATAGTCATCATACAATGCATAGTCCCACAAACAAGTCACGTACTTGCTGATACACATCATTGATAATGTCCAAGGACTATCTTTATTCATAAACATATAGGAAATATCATCATACATGATTGCCTCTAGGGCATATCTCCAACAATTATGATTTGACAAACCACTAATTTTAATTTTAGCTCAGGATCTATTTTTAATACTCACCTCATGAACTATTATCTTCCTTCTCTCTGCTTCTGCTGCTACCCGCAATTTGGTTCTACAAGAGTTTGCTTGTCAAATGAGTTCATCGCACTGTTAATTTTTAATTACAAAGTAGCTAATTTTTTTGGTTCTCACCCTCCTCAGAGTTGTTATAATATCTCCAAATTGTGGTCTACTGGTTTTTTCTCCATGATTTAGCTATCAAGAGAAGAGTTTGAAAGCACATGTGGTTCCCCCATGTTTTGTTTTGGTAATTGATGACAATCTCTATGGACTAATGGTTGCCTTGAGTTATATTTGAAGGGTTTGTCCATAGGTATTGCTTGAAGACCATTTGTTGGTTTCAAGGTTATTAGAAGAAGAATATGTGTTGACCAAGGTGCTATTCAAGGATTTTTCCAAAGATTGGTCATGTGAGAGTTGAGCCTATTGCAAGCATGTCTTGAAGAAGAAGATTGTGCACACATTCATGTTTACCTTCAAGACACCATATTAATGGAGAGATTTGGAAATATTCAAGGTTGACCAAGACTAAGTACAAAGAGTTATTCAAGTTGATCAACACACAATGCGTAGAAGATGTACCAAGCGGCTCAAGTGATCTCATGGTACGGTAAGCATTGTCCATTACGCTTTGTATATAAACCCGTGGTCTATGTGAGACTTGTTTGTGGTGTTAGGTATGTTTCCATGGTCGTGCATCAAAAGTAAGATATCATATAACCCGTGGAGGATGATATCAAGTGGTGATCGTCATCAAGGTTGCGGTGTGCAAGTTCAAGTGGAGCATCATGAAGAGATCACATGCTTGAAGCTTGCCATCCATTTTGGTGACAATGGACATGTGAAGATGTGCCAAAGAGAGCTCACCCATAGTGGAGTATGGGGGAGCAATCTACTAGTCTTCATCGAGCTGGCACAATGAAGAAAGGTGGTCCATCTTGAGGAGGTCAAGATCGTCATCATGTAGCTCAAGTGGACTATGCACAAGGCAAAGGTTTAACCTTGATATGTTTTCTATTTTACCGGTCTCATGGTTAGTTTGGAGACCGGGTTATAGGATTGATAGCCGTACTATCAAGGGGGGCTCTTGAGTGAGTAGCTCGATCGTATCATTCATAGAGAGCTCAAACCATTCCATTCTTGACATCATATTTCTTGGTTCTTGTTTGACCTTTTTGCTTTGAGAGTCTTTGAGCTTATGGTCACCTTCATGACAAGCTCAAGTACATCGAGAATGAATTCCGTTCGCTTCATCTAGTATGCTTTCGATGTTGGAGAGTTTGCCGGTTCATATTGGGGGAAGGTCATCTTCCTTATCCTATTGGAATTTCGATCTTCCTGACTGCATCTGTTTCTCCTTTGCTAGTTCTTAATATAAATTTGGAGTTTGTTTGTAGTAGTTATCGCAGTTTCGATCTTCTTGACTGCATCTGTTTCTCTTGGGCAGTTTTCAGCTCCCAAGCGGTAGTCCGCTCCGCTCCACGGTAGTACCGCTCATACGGTACTTCTGCTATGAGCTAACACACTCTCTGCCACTTGTTTTAGTGATCCTGTAAATGAGCGGTAGTAGCACGGTAGTAGGGGGTAGTACCGCCCGTGCGGTACTACCGTAAGTCTACTGTCGTTGCCACTACGGGTTATTTTTGGGCTGCTGTAGTCTTTTCTGCTCTCGCGGTACTAGGGCGCGGTAGTACCGCTCCGTGCGGTACTACCACCCTGTCGCCTCCTAGTACCACAGTTTCTCTGTACTACTTGGCCTGTAGCTAGCAGTAATACCGCTCCTAGGAGTGGTAGTACCGCTTGTGCACGGCCTGTGCACATAACGGTTGGATTTGGGGAGCCTATAAAAGCGGGTCTTCTTCCCCAATGAATCTTATCCGTTTAGCTCGTGTTCTTCCCCCATTGTTGACCTTCTTCGAGCTTGCTATCTCTCAATCCCTTGATGGATTCTTGCTAGTTTGGGGGAAGAGGAGATCTAGATCCACATTTCCACCAATCACATTCTCCTCTATGTGAGGGGAACCCCTTGGATCTAGATCTTGGAGTTCTTGTTGTTCTCCTTCTTGTTCTTCCTCTCATATTCCTCCATAGTTTTCGTTGCTTTGGTGAGATTTGAGAGTGAGGGACTTGGGCACTCCGTGTGCCCTTGCCATTGCATTAGTTGCATCGGTTTGAGTTCTCCACGGTGATACGTGAAAATGAGAAGTTGAGAAGCTTATTACTCTTGTGTGCTTGGTACCCTAGAGCTTGTTCCTCTTGGGTGCTTGGGCGCCCTAGATGGTTGGTGTTGCTACGAAGCTCAATCATTGTGGTGTAAAGCTCTGGGCAAGCATCGGGGTCTCCAATTTGGTTGTGGAGATTGCCCTGATCAATTTGTATGGGTTACCGTGACCGCCACCAAGGGTTTCCAAAGTGTACGGGTTCGGTGACCGCCCCCAAGGGTTGCCATCTGTACGGGTACGGTGACTACCCTCAAGGGTCCCTTAGTTGAATCACGGCATCTTGCATTGTGCGAGGGCGTGAGGATATTACGGTGGTCCTAGTGGCATTTTGTGGAGCATTGTGCCTCCACACCGCTCCAAACGGAGATTAGCATCCGCAAGGATGTGAACTTTGGGATACATCGTCCTCTCAGCGTGCCTTGGTTATCTCTTACGCGAGCCCTTTACTTATGCACTTTACTTTGTGATAGCCATAGTGTTTCACGATATATATCTTGCTATCACCTAGTTCTTTATTTTGCTTAGCATAAGTTGTTGGTGCACATAGGTGAGGCTAGTTGTTTTAGGTTTTGTGCTTGACAAATTAAATGCTAGTTTTATTCCGCTTTTGTTAAAGAATAAACGTAATTGTCATAAAGCGCATATTCAGGCCCCCTCTAGGCAACATCCACGATCTTTCAGAGTTCATTTATGTTATTACATCAATGAGAGCATTCTTATTTCTTCAAACATTTTCTTAATAAAAGACAACTTAGATGCAAAAAAACATAACATGTAGTCAAGCATACCCCACTCACTGACATTTTTTGTTTGAAATTCAGTTAACTTTTTTATTTCATAATTAAGCATCCCCTTCTTACTGACATTTTTTGTTTGAAAACTACCTACAAATTGCACATTACTTTTAACACAAAAGTAGACACATGCCTGACTGAAAATGTATCAGAAACTCCCCCCTAACTGAATTTTTTCGTTTGTGTTTAAAATTCAGAGAAACATACATGGAGGTGGTTTGTTCTGGCAGATAGAACAAATTCAATATTCATAGTAGTAAAATGCATCATAGTTGGCGCATAAACATGTAGCAAGCTATAAACAAGTAGAATTCAAAAATTTACAAGAAGAGCAAGACAATCTCGTCTAAACTTCCAGATTTCATGTTTGTGGACGACCATAACAGTTGAGGAGGAAGAAGTCTGGCGAGCTTCTTTGAGGAGAGGCCGATGCAGATCTTGTGATCTGGCGTTCGCCTGAGCAGCCCTCTTGCAGGTCGCGATGCCTCCTGTAGATCACCGCCATCGTGCAGATCAGGGTGTGCTTTATTCCATCCCCCGCAAGCCACGGATTTCCGTCAAAAAAATAGAGGGGATTTCATGTTTCTTTCTTGACCTGTCTCACTTACTAGTGGGTCCTAAACTTTTTCCTATTGAACCACTTACAGGTGGGCCCAGGACACTGTCGGGGTGCACGCACTTTCCCCATTTCTTCCCCAATCGGCAGCCACCCATTGCTCGTCGACGACAGGACTTTACCACCTCATCAGCGGGAGACGCTCCACGTTCACCGACGGGAGTCCAGCTCGACGCGCATCCTCCGCCAAGGATGCAGCTAACACTCTATTCGTTCCTCCTTCTTCGTTCTTCTGCCTCTCGTCGTCAATGCAGCTGTCGTGTGGCCCACGTTGCCGTGGTGGAGTGGGCCGCCTCGCAGGGGTGGTGCGGGGGGCATGTCACTGGGGTTGGTGCTGGAGCGCGTTGCCGAGAGTGGTGCGGGTCCACGGGGTGCGGCGGGGTGTGGAGGCTACGTCATGGTGATGGGATGGAGAAGTTTGGCCGGAGGGGAATGGGATGAGGCTGGGAGAGAATGAGGAGGCGGTAGGGAAAGGAGAAAAGGGATAAGAGAGGTGCGGATTTGGGGAGATGGAAGACATTTGTGACGACACAATGCTTTTCCGAACATAGATAAACACTAACGTGGTTGATCTCCCTTGATCTAAGTGCCCTCAAATCCTAAAAATCTGACTTCAGATTTTTAGTGATTCCATAAAATTTAACGGTGCTCTAGATTTGTAATCGCTCGTGTTGAACAGCTCAGGCTACAGATTCTTAGAAATATGGAAGAATCGATATGTGCATACATTATTTTCCTACTCCCTCAGTCCCAAATTACTTGTCTTAGATGTCTTAGATACCGATAAATATCACACTAAAACATGTCTAGATACATCAGTATTTAGATAAATCTAAGACAAGAAATTTGGGACAGACTTAATATGTAATAACCATTGATATCTCTGGAAAGTGCTTTTGGTAGACACGATCCAGGGAGCCCGCTATTTCTTTCACCTATTTTTTCTACGAAATCACAAAAAAAATCTAAAAACAATTCGACACATATACGCGTTGTATCACTAGTTGCAGAAAAGGCTAATTATGACATGGCAAAAAGTGTCTTGCTGGCGTGGTATCCCAATGCTACCAATATGGCACCAATGTTCAAAAATAATGATGTCATTGGCGCCTACATCAGCAGTATTGTAGGTGTTGATGGCATGCCATGTGAACAACACCACTGCTATAATTTCTCACCTAGCGACGTCTTATGTAATATGCACGCCACCAACACTTTATGCAGCCAAAATATATCATTTTTCACCACCATATACCATTTTGCATCTCACATTGCAGTGGCACATATGAAACAGTATACAATAGACCAACAATAAGTTTAATGATGGCCAAACATAGTAGTGATCAGTTAATTAACGACAATCTCACAAACACTAGCTAGTGATCAGTCATTGTTAACAAGCACTAGAAGCAAACAAATATTTAATAAGCAGTTTACTTAAGATACCTAGTACCATCAATGGCCACACACTTTTAAATAATGTCGATGACGATCATCATCCTCAAGTTGTGGCGTCTGGAGTTCCTGATACTGACTACAATGGCTTGTCCAACCTACAGATTCTTGCCAACGAGAAAGTCCTTCCACCCCCACCGCGCTTAATACAATGCGATCCATGTCTGCTATGTATGCATAGGTGGAGATGACACCCCTTGTTGTAAGGCATACTCCAACATAGCCTACTTCATCAGCCTCGATTCCACATATCAAAGCTAGCTTCTTAGGCAATTCTGAAACACACATAATGCCTAGGCACCTAGAAAGTCTATTCGTCACCCATGGTGCAGAATAAATTATTCTTCACACAAGATAATGTTACCATCAATTCATAAATAAATTATATTTCAAATACAAATAGAAATATTCATATTGATTCACTGTGTAAAATTTGGCATAAGAAAAAAATATAGATCATAAGAACAGAAAAATTGCATTTTATGTATATTTTACACTATGTTTTTACATTTGTAATTTTACGTAACATAATTTTTTTACGGCGGTTATATATTTTCTTACGCTCTTTTTACGTATGAAATAAGACAAAATTTACGAAACGTAAAATTACGGTGCATTGATGTTAAAATAGAGGGGGAACTATTTCTCACCCAGAGTGATGAATAGTCAATCGCTTTTGTGTAGAATCCGTATGATATGCTTGAGAGAGTATGTGCGAGGCTAGTTAATTCACATTTTTTCAAAGGATTCTACACAAAAGCATTTATCACGAAAGCGTATCACTGTATTGTACACAAAGGGATCCATCAGATTCTACACTATTTAAATTGGATTGTGTACATTAAGCATATCAATCGATGATTCGACACTAAAAAAATTCTACACTAAGTATAAAATTGGATTATACACTACTAAATCGAATTCTACTAAGTATAAGCAGATTCTACAATAAAACATAAAATCAACACAAAAGACTATCATCTGATTCTATACTAAAGCATATTCAAACTAAAAATAATAATCTACACTAAGTATATAATCCGATTGTACACTACTAGGTCGAATTCTACCAAGAATAATTGCATTCTGCACTACTAAATCTAATTGTATAAATCAACCGAATCCACGGGTTCCATGGATTCCATGGCATCCGGGGACGAGGTAGGTGTGAGGGGAGAGGAGGAATAGGTGTGAGGGGAGGGATCTCACCTTCTCCCGAGGTGACCCTCTCCGAAGATGTGGCGATGTGCATCTTGGTACGGTGGTGACGAGTGGCGAGGTCCGGAGTTGGCGGCAGTGGCGCTGGTCGAGAGACAATGTGTGTGCAAAAAATAGAAGGGATCGGAATGGCTAGTTTTTTTACGGAGAGGGGTAGTGATAGAAGATGGACCAGTGCTGGCATGGGCCTAACGGGCCACACCATAACAACGTAAAGCCCAAAGAAAAAAAACAGATAACACATATGTCGTGCGAAAAAATTCCAATGCCAGCACTAAGGGTATAGCAATGGCGTACCAAATAGTCCAACGCCATCACTATTTGAAAAATATAGTGGTGTCGTTGACTGAAAATGATGCGGCACCAACTAAGTTGTGGCTAGCCTTTTTTCTGCTAGTGTATATACGTACTAAATTTCGGTAACATATATGTTCACATATGGTGTACACAAAAATGACAAATATGTAGATCGAGGCAGTTTTTTGCTGTATTTTGGCCATGTTCTTTCTTTTTTGTGTAGCATCCAAATAATTGTATTATTTAATGAACTTTACATATACCTAAAGAACATGTATATGTATCTGTAAAAAAATCATTTGAAACTTTTACATAATATTTCAACTTTTTTCATATAACAAGCTACCTAGAGCCCGTCCTCTAAACTGCTGCACTCTTGATATCTCCTTTTTCTTCAGTTGTCTTGTGAACTGTGATCACTTTGTTTTTTGATAGAGAACTGTGCTCACTTAACTGATGAGATCTTTGTTGTACCCCACTTAAACCTTTGCTCATCGTGGCTTTGCAACTGCAAAGAAACCATAAGCCCAACGAGAACACCTTTGCCTTAAACAATCTAGTTTGGTATCGAAGATATGCTACTACTTTTTTTCACTTAGTGGCAAGATTGATTGCCACACCACTTGCACTTAACTAAGGCAGTTATCTTAACTGTACCGGTTTTGCCGCTTTATACCAAAGCATCCATACCCGCTCGCTCTCCTTTCCCACTAAACGCCACAAGCTAATCTTGTTTTAACCAATGTGGCCTCACTTTTTGGTCAAAACAGCTTCTTAATCTCCATTAGTGTTCAGCTAGTCCCTAATCAGTTGTTAATCTTCATTAATGTACGAATAGTCCCTCATCAGTTGTGCAAGAGGCAACACACTTTTTTTTTATGGAAAGTGACTTGATTTAAAAGTGAGAGAACCCTCACTTCTCGAGCTAGCGTTTGAGGATGATAAAACCCCGGTAAAGCACATGCATAATTTCAGATACAACTCCAAATTGGAGAATTCTCAATGTGTCATTGCTAAGGAGTACATTTTCTGAAAGGAGGTTGAAACCCCCGCCTCTGCATCTGAAGATGCACACATTCATCTTTATTATACGGAAAAACTAACGCCCACACGTGTGGGCGTTTGCACATCGCCCATACGCCTTCATCACCACTCATTTTGCCACGTATGAATAAATGACATCAGCAGAAATCTTTTTGGTTTTCGGCTTAAAAATATTTTATCTCCTAATTAAAAAAGCAAATTAAAAATCCGTTTTCACCATTAAATCCGTCTCGACGAGATCTTCAAAACTAGATCTCATGTTCATATGTTTCAACGAATTTTTTTTGCCCAGAAGTTGCCATGATGTTTACACTATAGCTGCCATAGTGCTTAAACTAAAGTTGCCATGTGGCAATTTTAGTTTGTAGATCATGGCAATTATAGTTTTTTTATGATGGCAATTCCAGTACTTTAACCATGAAAATATTTTTTTGTATGAACCATGACAATTTTAAGTGCATGTATCATGGCAATTTTAGTTTATAGTGCATGGCAAGTCTAGTTTCTTAATTCTCCATTTTATAATATGTTAAAATTTACTTTTAAATGTAAAAGAAAATAGCTGAAACATATCATGGCAACTTCAGAGTAAATATCATGGCAATTCATGTGCAATAGACATGGCAACTTTTAATAATAAAAAAATTCGCCGAAATATATTGATATGAGATCTAGTTTCGAAGATCTCGTCGCGAGGAATTTAATGGTGAAAACGGATCTTCAATCGGATTTTTCATTTAAGAGATAAAATATTTTAAAAATTGAAAATCCAAAAAGATTTCCACATGCATGCATGCGGTGACATGACGTAGGCTGTGTGTTATATGACGTGTGGGCGGGTTTGTCTCCCACCACACGTGTGTGCGTTACCGTTGTCCTTATTATATTATTCAGATGGAAGGAGCGAAACAACATGATCTTCAACAATGTGGAGCATAACACAGATTCGGTGCTGGGGCATATCGTTGATGAGCTCAAGCTCTGGGCGCTAGCTGGGGAAATCATCTGATGACGCGAGAGTAAACTCATGTCGTCTCCTACTCATTTTTCCTTTCTCTTTCTTTCTTTTTGGACGTCGATAACTGCCACACGTGTGGCAGGAAGGGAGACGCACCACACATCTCTAATGCAAATAGATTGTCACGTCATCGCATGCATGCGTGCGAGAATCTTTTTGAATTTTCAGTTTTTAAAATGTTTTATCTCTTAAATGAAAAATTCGACTGAAGATCCGTTTTCACCATTAAATCCCTCGCGACGAGATCTTCGAAACTAGATCTCATATCAATATATTTCGACGATTTTTTGGGGTTAAAAATTGCCATGTCTATTGCACATGAATTGCCATGGTGTTTACACTAAAATTGCCATGATATGTTTCAGTTATTTTCTTTTACATTTAAAAGTAATTTTTAACATATTATAAAACGAGGAATTAAGAAACTAGACTTGCCATGCAACATAAACTAAAATTGCCATGATACATGCACTTAAAATTGCCATGATTCATACAAAAAAATATTTTCATGGTCAAAGTACTAAAATTGCCAGGATCTACAAACTAAAATTGCCAGGATCTACAAACTAAAATTGTCACATGGCAACTTTAGTTTAAGCACTATGGCAACTACAGTGTAAACATCATGGCAACTTTTGGGCAAAAAAAATTCGTCGAAACATATCAACATGTGGTCTAGTTTTGAAGATCTCGTTGAGACGGATTTAATGGTGAAAACGAATTTTTAATTTGCTTTTTTAATTAAGAGATAAACTATTTTTAAGCCAAAAACCAAAAAGATTTCTGCTGATGTCATCTATTCATACGTGGCAAAATGAATGGTGATGGAGGCGTGTGGGAGATGTGCAAACGCCCACACGTGTGGGCGTTAGTTTTTCCGTTCTTTTTATGCAGTACCTTTGTACAGCTGGCGTCCTTACATCGTTTCTTCTGATAATGAAATCGCAGTTCTCATGCGTTTCCTAAAAAAATCTTTATTATATTATTCAATAGAGCTTGACAAAATAAATACATTGAGACGTGGGCGCTTGGTCCTCAACTGTCCGGCTGGCCTACAAATCTGATAGACGGGTGTATAAATTCCTCGGACAAACTATCCACCCTATGACAAGCACAGACGCAACGCTTACTGAGAAGATGTGGGATGCCTTCGAAGCGCCCGCCTCCCGGTATTTGTCCGCCCATCAATGACCATCCACGGAGCTCTTTCTGAATGGGCACGGGCTTGAGATGACTCAGCCTTAGACGTATGACTCGAGTGCTTGGTCCGACACCCATCCTCAGAGGCAGTAATAGAGGCTCCCCTGGTCCAAGTAGCCTTCGCATCAGAGGCCCGCCTGTTTGGTGTCGGACGACTGGTATCCGCCGCGTCTCATTCCGAACAAAGGTTGGACCTTGACGATCGACAATAACAACAATTTCTACACCGTTGATGCCCTCTTGATAAATAACACCATCATGAGAGATGACGATAGTGTGGGAGTCCTCGGTGATGCCGATCTCACAATCGGGTCATGGGCGCATGTTGGGGAGCTGAGGAGTTCAGCTCAGGGGACCACAGTTTCCATTCCAGTTGAGACGGACTAAAAAAGCTAATCAGGTAGTTATATACCCTAATCTAGGGAAAGTGTCGGTGTCAAAACTGGCAGATCTCGGGTAGGGGGGCCCGAGCTGTTAGATCAGATCGATGGGTAACAGGAGAAGAACACACAAGGGATTTACCCAGGTTCGGGCCCTCTCTATGGAGGTAAAACTCAACGTCCTGCTATTTCTTATATTATAAAGGTATCGAAGTACAGAGTTGATCTACCTTGAGATCGTAAGTTGTGGTCTAAACCTTAAAGGTATGATGAATGGGTGTATGGATGGATGTAATATTATATTGACTAGCCTGGCCTCGGCTTATATAATGTACCAAAGGCCTAAGATAATAAGAGTCCTAGTCGGATACGTATATGGAGAGGAGTCCTTATCTTGATCATCAAGTCTTGTGGGATCTTCCTCGTATATGTCATGGGCTGCCCGAAGAAGCCCATTAGAACCGCCATGGGGTCCTTGACCCAATCCACCTAGTCGGGAGACGATGTTGTGAGTACCCCCTAGTCCAGGACACTGTTAGTATCTTCTTGAACCGGTCTTCAAGTTGGGGACACTCCTCGGTTCTTCCGAACTATTCTTCATCTTCAATCATCATTCTTGAAAGTTGGTTCAACAAATATTCCCATCTCCGATCTTGAGGATCGCCAGGGTGTATCCGAAGAGTTCACACGTCAGGTATCTAAGGAGTTCATACGTCGGGCGTCCGAGGAATCGCTTTAAATTATCGTCCTTTATCAATGCCTTGTTATTTTTACACCACACTTTGGGTTTAAAGTTTTTTCCCAAACGGCGGTGTACTCATGCTACCAAGTTCCAACACGAGACGACATTCGAGGTATCTTTTTGTAGCCGAGCTCCAACACCGGTCTGCATCTGAGGTGTCATAGATTACCTAGGTCTTGAATGTTTTTGAAGAAGTTCAGCCGAGCTTAATGCTGGAAAAGTCCTCTAGGGAGCCAGCAACTCGCATCCGAGCTTTACGCCGGACTGTTTCCGAGGTGGTGCACCACCTTGGGCGTGGGCTGATTTTTTTGGAGTTTATTTCCTATCAGTGTAATTTATTTACTGTCGAGATGTACAGCCAGTAGCCCTCAAGGTGTGTGTCGGCCTAATATATATCCGGGATTCACCTAAAGGATAAAACCAAACCACTGATCCTAGTAGCCCCTGAGACTCAGGTTGATTCGCGAAATTGGCCTGAGGATAAAATCCTTGCTCGGCAGCATACTTTAGGAACAAAAACGCAGTGTGCAATAGCTCCAGAGACTCAGGTTGGGTGCGGCCGACCAACCCGAGGATCGTAATCTCCTCGGAAGTTGTTTTGCACTTAGATTTTTTTGCATTGATTCGTCCGTGCAATAGCCCCTGAGACTTAGGTTGGGCAACATGGCCAACCCTAGGATCATATCTCCTCATTAACTAGTCCAGATATAGTGTGTGTTTTGCCAACACCGAGGTGCACGCAGGAAAGATGCGAGTTGCGGGTCAAAAAAGATTTCCCAAGAAAAACCATCACACGGAACACCTCGATCAAGAGGATGTCCCGCCTCCTGAAAGGAAAACATAAAATAGGTTATAAGTGTCATAAGCTCGAAAAAAACAAAAAAAAACTTATGCAAAAAACTTTACATCCGAAGCAAATCTAGTTTTTTGGTGCCAATTCAAAAATTGGTCTTAAAATTAGTTTGAGCTTCCATCGTGCTTTAACATGATACATCCAATCTCAAGACTTCAAGCGGGTCAGCCTTCGGCTTCAACTTCCTATCCCGAAGGCGGAGTGCTTCTCAGGCCAGTTTAGCGAACTAAACTCGAGCAGCTTTAGAGAGAAACCATACTATTCGGCTATTGACCACACACTCACGTCGAGAAAGGAGTGGTAGAAAAAGGCTTTGCAACGACTTAGAAGAAAACACTTATTATAAAACAACTCATACAAATTTAAGAGCCCCCAGTTAACTTGGGTAAAAGAAGTGATTTTACCAAATAACATTTTTAACACACTAAGTTTTTAACAACCAGCTTTTTTGGTTAACACAAATATAATGCTTAGTTGAACTGATCAAAAATTTAACAAAAAAAATTGAGGATGAAAGCGACTTAGCTGGTTAATGCGCTTGCTGTTGATGACGTGGTCCGAGCTTGTGGCGGGTCGAGGTCCCAGCCCCAAGCCGGTCCCAAGGTGCCCGAGCGAAGAGCTCGGCTTGGTGAAGTAACAACACAACTTTGCCGATATGTCGAGGCAAAGGCCCTGGTCCTGTGGATGTGTTGGAGCTGGTCGGCTAGTGACGCCGAAGTCCCCGGAGTAGATTGATGAAGAGATGGCGAAGCCCCCGGTCCAAAATCAGAAAAGGATCAAAATTTGTAGGCACGTGTTTTAGGAACAAAACTCTAGAAAAAAATTCTTCAAAAAGGATGTCCGATAACCCGTTCATGGAAAATATGAACTTGGGTCAGATTTGTTTTCGCGCAGAAAACAGATCCGAAAATTGATGCACTCGTCGGACATTTCTTGGAGTTTTAACGGTCGGATCAAGCTGAATTTTTGAGGGGTGGTCGATATAGGAATTCGGCAGCCAATGAACAGTTGGATCTTCCGAACGATGTCCGAGTTGGACGCTATACTCCTCGCCCTAAACTCATCCAGATTCCCATCTAGATTCGATAGGGCTCCGGTAGATTGGAGTTTGTCGGAGATTCCTTCATTGGAACGCGATGAAATTTTGCAGGCTTGTTCTAGACTCAATTCCGCACAATTCCATGGAAGCAATCATCAAAGCAATGCTCCAGGAGGCGGGACAATGAACATAAATCCGCTGTCTAGAAAAAATTGTTGTCAATCTGCAGACGAGTCGTCGATCCTTTGCGATCACACGGCGGGCTCTCAATGAAAGCACCAATGTCAGTGTAAAAATTGGCACATCTCGGGTAGGGGCGTGAGCTGTTAGATCGGATCGTTGGGTGACAGGAGAAGAACACACAAGGGTTTTACGGTTCAGACCCTCTCTATGGAGGTAAAACCCTACGTCCTGCTCTTGCTTATATTGTAAAGGTATCGAAGTACAGAGTTGATCTACCTCGAGATCATAAGTTGTGGTCTAAACCTTAGGGGTATGATGAATGGGTGTATGGATGGATATAATATTCTATAGAATAGCCTGGTCTCGACTTATATAGAGGGCCCGAACTTGTCAGAAAGGTTCCTAGTTGTAAAAACTCACCGCCCGGACATGTTTGCTGGTAGGGAAGCTGTCACAGCCTGATTTTTGGCCCTTTCTTTTTCTTTTGTTTCTCTGAGATTTTTGCTTGAGTTTCTTTTTCCGTGACTATGTGGTCTGGAAACTGAAGAAGATGCCCTCTTCTTTCTTTCCAGAGTGGCTTGTCATTCTCAACCCTTCCCAAGACCTTATCATTTTCATCCTAGCCCAACCCCAATATTCTTTTGCTAGGAAATATTCCTTTTTTCTATTAAAGGAATAACCATGTCTGCCTTAGGTGGTGAAGCAACCTATATTTCTATCACTCCTAAAATTCCCAAATAATTCTCATAAATTGTTTGGGTCATATCTTCATCAAATATGGCAAAACTTTTCATTGCCATGTTCAAAATTAATTCCCAAATATTCCTTTTCCTATTCTGTCCTAAATGGCACATTGTGAAGCAAGTGCTATTTATCTTTTCTCAATGGTCCCCAAACTTTTTGGACATATGTTTTGGTCCAAATAATTGCCTCATGCCAAAATTCAACTTCATTTGCCTAGCCAATCTTCCTTAGTAATTTTTCAAAGTTCCTGTCTGAGAGAAGCCTTTGTGAAGGAAGTACTACCTAGGGTTATCCAAATAACTTGAAATTTTGCACACTCCTTAACATGCTCATATAATAACCCTCCTACAAGTTTCAGCTTCATCCAATCAACTATGTGAGCACAGCTTCAAATCTTTGATTCTGTTATATTTTCAGGTTGTGAAGCAAGTATATTTTATATTGCTTCATTAATTCTGAGAAATTACGAGATCATGCTCCTACAAAATTAACATCTCTCCACCAAATTTGGGATCATTTACTTAAGCCATTTCATCACCAAAATTATTTCTAGATTCTGGACAAAGAGGATGTTTGTGAAACAAGTACCATTTTGGTGAATCCACTTGGTATGAAATTTTTACAGCATCATTATATGTCCAAATCAAGCCTTGCCAAATTTCAGCTCAAGTGGTTACTCCTAGAGAGTGCTACTTCATCATTTTGATGCTGGACCAATTTCGGCAGTTGCAAAGCAACTATGTTAAGCACTTGTCCAAATTCCACCAAAATGCACAGGATTGGGGTCCTTCCTAACCTAAACACCCTAGACAACTCATTTGGCCCTTATCCTTTATATGTTGATCATAGTGGTATGATCAAGTTTGATACAGCAAACTTCAGAGCTCACTTACCATTTAACCACAGAGCCTTTCATAGAGCTACCACCGCAGTTGAAACCTCCCCTGGAAGAACTCCCCCCTAGACAACAATTGCCAGCCATTTGGCTCTTCTTGATGCCAGCTCAGGTGGTGACCACGGGTCATACCAGCCAAACGCGCGCTTTGGCGCCTCTGCCCTCTTCTCCCGCTCTCTGCTCGGCGTCTCAGCGAGCACAGGCATGTCCCCTAGCTTCCTCTCGTCGTCACCGTCCTCCTGGAGCCATCTCCCTCTCCGGAAGCCTCTCCGTCGGAGCTCGTGGCCACGTGCCCACGGGTGAGCAGTGCCGACATGCATTAATGGC
Organism: Triticum aestivum; assembly: GCF_018294505.1. Classification (NCBI taxonomy): domain Eukaryota; kingdom Viridiplantae; phylum Streptophyta; class Magnoliopsida; order Poales; family Poaceae; genus Triticum; species Triticum aestivum. The sequence continues at coordinate 412,607,689 of NC_057814.1, read as the reverse complement.
GCTTGGCTGCTTGTCCCCTCGACCTCTTCTGCTCCGTGACCGCTGCCGCTCCCCTTCGTCGCGTTCCCGTGCCTCCCCATGATCGCTACGCGTCGCCAGAGCCTTGGCGGAGCTCGTGCGACGGTGACCGGCTCGGGCACCTAGCCCCGCCTATAAATAGGCCACCCGAGCCCTCCTCTCCTCACCACTCGCCTCACCCACCTCCCAGTGCCCTCCCTAGACTATTCCCCAAGCTCGAAGAGCTCTCCCTGCCCGTCCATGTTCGGAGCCCATCCGTCGGTCGCCGCCTAAATTCTCTCGATACCAAGCTCTTCTCTCCACCCTACCACCACCAGAGGACTCCACCACCTCTCCAGAACCACTCCAGCACCCCTCCCTCTCCTCCGGTGGCCTCTGGCCACGATCCCCATCTTCAGCCAAACCCCTCGTCCGCCCCTCCCAAGCTAGTTGTCGCTCCGATCCTCCTCGGTGTCCGTGTCCATCCGGAACGGAGGCGGCGTCCTCTCACGAGCCCACCGGTGGTCGCGGCGCCCCGAACGGTGGCCGGAGACGGCCAGGCGAGCGTTGGCGCCGACGGCCTCCTCTGCTCTGTGAGCCGGCATCGGGAGGAATAAGAGAAGAGAAGGGAGAGAGAGAAAGAGGAGTGGGACCCACCTGGCAGTGAGACAAGGCCTCGGCCCCGCCTCTGCCAGCGTGGCAAGTGGAAGCGTAATCCCCTCGAATACGCTTACGTTTGAGTGAAGGCGTAAACCGCTGCGGCTTCAGCCAAAAATACGCCTTCACTGTCCCGAAAGCGTAGTTCCTGGAATGCGCTTTCAGTTTTTCTGTTTTGGCCCAGTCTGTAAAAATTTCTATTACAGATACGTCCCTGGCAAAAAAACCTCCTTACTTTTTGCTCGAAACTCCGATTGAGGTGAATCCAACGCCCACGTCTTCGTCTTGTCGAGCCCGTTATGTTCCCATCATTTTCACTATGGTTTGACATACTGTAAATGACCTTTTTGCCCTTGCCCCTAATCATCCCCCTCTGAGGGAGAACCTTTTCCGGTGATTCCTTCCGCGATCTTTCTGCGCTTCTCCCCGGTGCATTCTTCATCCCCAGGCAAGCCACAACCACCATTTGCATGATAGCCATGCAGTAGCATTGGTTTTCAACTTGAATCGTTAATAAATGTATGTTTGTTTTGCTACTGCGGTCGTTATTTCGGTTATGCTTATGGATCGGTGGTTACCGTCATGCTATGTTTTCTTACACTCTGTTATCATGTTCTACCTGCTAGTATTACTTCCCTATTAGCCATGCTTGGTAGTAGTACATGTTGGGTTGGTCATGTTCTTCGGTGCATGACTGTCGTACGAGTACCGTTGATATGCATTGTTCCTTTGCTGTTAGTTGGTTAAGTGTTTACTCGGTAATGTTATTGATGTGTTCTTGCATGGTATTTATTATTGATGCTAGTGGTCATGTTATGCTATGAGTAGTGTTATACTTGTGATATTCAGGCTTGTCATTATGCCATGCTCAGTTGGACATGATTCATTGTTGATATGGTTGATAGTTATGTTGCACCCATGCTTATATCCTTGTCATGCATTGTAATTGCATCATGTTATTTTATCATGGCTCAGCATATTGCATTCAAGTTTAACCGGGTTAAATTAAAATTGAACAACTGTTGGCTGAGTCATGGTGCCACCATATCGAGCTGACCAGTGCAACCACATTTGCCTTTTATGGGGAGGTCCTAACTGGGACTATTGTCATGCCTCTCGCCGGTGCCTCCAACGAGGGAAGGTTATGCGCGGGCGCTACCTTGGACGGGTAGGACAGCATAAGCCTTGTGTGCCGGTAGTTGTTGTAGCCGGCTTGTCCCCATTTGGGACCGTTTTTGTTCCGCCACGATGGTGGCCGTTGATGCCTTTGGTAGGCACTGGGCCACCCATGACTTATCCCAGAGGGGAGTTGGTCGGAGCGGCCGGGGGAGTGTCATGGCAGTAGGACAGTTTTGTCGGAACACCGTTGGTCCACCCGAATGGGGGTGCGAGGCCATGGGTTCCGTGGTGTGGGTACAGTGCGCTACCTCTGCAGAGTGTGTATTAAATCTATTGATACCCGCGCCCGCAGATATGGGCCCAGTTCGTAGTTGCTCACACTGTGGGTCAACAGTAATAATAATGTGCGTAATAACAACCTTGGTTCGATGATGAGAAAGAAGTTGATTGTGATCGTGAGATGATCACCGTGGTATCGAGGATACCGAGTTGATGGATATTTGTGGTATTATGCGAGAGTCAAGGGTAAAGATCAAGCTCCTTGTGGTCATGTAATGATTACTATGGTATTGTTAATACCAAGCTTGATTGGATCCTGAGATGATCGTGCGATGTCCGTGATGGTTACGAGGTAACCCGAACAAAGTAAGTTGGTGCATGATAACGTCATCATGTTGCATGATAGTGTCATCATGTTTATATGTTCATGCCATGCTCGTATTGTTCTAGCTGTATCATGTTGTTCATGCCATGTTGTCCTGATAGTATCATGTTAATCCTTGTTAACCTGTAATTGCCATGTTGTTGTCTGTCTTGATGGCTTTGGTTGCTGTGAGCTTGCAAGTACATTCAATGTACTGACCTGGCGTGTCATGCCAGTTTGCAGGTCATGCCGGATTTGATTGCTTGTTTGCCATGGATCCCTTGTTTGCGAGCTAGGATAAGCGTTCCAGCCAGAGTCCCTGCGGAGTGGAGTTCATCACCGACGTCGTTGTTCCGCTGCCAGTAGTTATTCCGCTGCTTCCTGTTGTTCTGCTGCTTGCATGGAGCAACCGTGGTAGACGTAGTGTCGTCGTGTCGATGTAATTCCCTTGTATCCATGTAGCTTGTAATAAAGAGCTGATTTGTTCTATGCTAAGCAGTGTCGTATTCTAGAAGACTTCTCCTCGATCTCTGGGCTGGGCGTTCTGGTTTCTGTGAGCCAGGGTGCCACAAGGCTTGGTACCAGAGCAGGTCTAGCTGTAGGATGCCCTAGCTCGCGCGAGTGTTAGAATGTGGTAGTAAAAGAGCCCAGTTGGTTTGTTGCACTTGATTGCTGCATTTGTTTGTTGCATAGCATGCATATAGGCTTATTTGGTCCCCAACGGTTTATCTTGCGAGTGCAGGTGGTATCGGTTTCGATCCACCACCTGCACCATCCCTCTTTGCATACATGTTTTTCGGTGTTTGGCGTCACCTCTGTCCCAGCAGAGTGATGCCCTGGTACCGAGTGTTCCAGGCACCATTTGTAGGAGTTATGCTCAGGTATCGCATCGATATCTTTCGGCCATCCACCTATATCGTTTCGATGATAGACTTGTCTCTATCCCGGACCGTGCCCTTCATCTCGTCCCTTTGGCAACCCTTACGGATCTTTGTGATAAAAAAAGGGGCAATGCCAGCAAGCCTTGCTTTTTCCACCGCTATCCTACCCTGTCATCCCATTCTTTGGGCATGTATGGTTCCCTTCCGTATGCTTGAGGATGATGTGGTCGTGACCTCCGTGTTCCACCTCATGATCACCATGTCCGTCCTCGCCTCCATATCTATCCAGTTGCAACTGGAGTTCAGCCAGCGCTTGGTGTAGCCTTGGCTACATCAACTCCTTCCACACGCAGATTCACTTTTCATGCACACCGCCACAACATATTAGACCGTAATATTGTAGTTTCCGCGAGATTTGTGTGCTTAGGTATGCATGCATATTATTGTTGTGAGTAGCAGTAATATGTAATGTTGCTTGATTATATTATTATTTGTATGCTTTGTGTGCTTTTGTTTTCGTTGTTTCTTTTGCTTCTTTGTTTGGGGCCCTCGGTGTTACATATTTTCCCCTCATTAAAGTTTCTCGTCAACCGACGTTGGACCCAAAGAGTCAGCAAGGAATGCATATATTTGGAAATTTAGCTGAACAGAATGGAATTCTCAGCCGACCGTAGTAAAATGGGGAGTGTCCGACCTTGATGCTGATAATCAAGTTTGCATTAGTGTGCACTCCTCACAACAGTGTGGATAATCAAGTCCACCCCCAGTGTGCACCCTTCATAGCAGAAATGATCAAATCAGCCAGAAGATAAGTTGTGTGCAAGATCGACAGTATATTCTCAGTCAAAGATATGGCTCATATGCAAGGTTTGATTCTTCGTTGAGGATGATTTTGAACATGATATACCTGGAAGCAAGCGAGAATGTGCCATGTATCCAGAAAGGAGGATGGTCCAGCAAACCCATTTCATACAAGTAATCAACAGCAGAAATATTAAGATGGTATGTATATGTGGTAATCGGCCCGCATATCACAATGAAAAGCTTCTGGTGTAAGCAACTCAGTCTTCCCTCACAAGCTACTGGAGAAGCTTCCAAGGAAAGATTCCTCTATCTCCCTCAGCACGATATATGGATGACTTCCAGTGCAAGGTACTATGTCTTCTTCAGTAAGCAACTGTGAAAGCTTCTGGCATAAGGTATCGAGTCTTCCCTAGCAAGTCTTTAAGGAGGGAAGCTTCTGAAGCATGATACCCAGTTTTCCTCAGCAAGATAGTCTGATGGCTTCCAACATAAGTCATCCAATATTCCTCAGTATGGCATTGGTACAAGATATGACACGGCGAATTGACAGCATATGGCAGTGTATCCCAAGAATCAGGTCCACAACAGTTTGGTAGAAGCAAGAATCAGTCAGAATACAAGTCTGTCTCAGGAATCAAATTCTCATGTTGAGAAGAATGTTGCCAAGTTCTTGCAAGGCAATGGTACGATGATAAAGTCAAGGTATGCATCTGAAAACCTCACCAGTTATGCATGAGAAAGAAAGCTAGTTGGTGATGCAAGGACTGATAAGAGTCAGAGAAAAGCAACATGAGACAACAAATTTTGGCAGTACTCAGTCAGGCCAGATTCCTCATACCCGACAAGGTGATATCATTCATCACCACTTGGTATGCTTTACAGCAAAAATGAGTTAGATGCAAGCACATGTGAACCCGGTATAGTTCCCACGGTACATGAACAAGGATAAGTTATGCTTGCCGAAATATTGCACCCGACAGTCCCTATGGCCACACGAAGAATGCGATATGATCAAGCTCTTTCAGCAAAGAATCCAAATAAGAGCACAGTAATGAAGGAGCAAGACCGGCAATGCAGGTATGAAAATTGTTGCATGACCTACATGGTGCAGATACCCTGGACAGTCTGAGTCACTATTGATCACCATGAATATTCATCAAGGGGGTCTACTCAATTTTGGTAAGGACCCCATATCAAGGAAATACCCGCTCAGTTAACAGTATATGCTCAGATTTGTCGGTATCGAATATCTGGGTCTGTCAAGTCAGACCAAAGGTTAATCCAACAGTTGACTCTAGCAACTATGGTAAAGCATCCCACAGCCTACTATCCCCATGGATATGCCAACAGAATGAATAATCAGGATGATGAATAACAGTCTTGAGGCATGTGTCCTCATTTACATGAAGCATCAAAGGGCAGCCTGTCATGAACAAAATTCTCCAGCCAGAACCACCATCCGTCAAGTCTGTGGATATTATCATATAAGGTCGTACCCCTCTATGATGGCCTCGACAAGTGACAACCAGCTATTTGGTATGAATCTGATACTCAAGACAGTAGAATCAGTCAAGATGATTCAGAAGCTCCTGCAAGAAGTCAGAATCCTCTAGGAAAACGGTTATGACTCACCTCACTGCTTTGAACCCAAAGAACCCGTACGTAGTGGAGGAACCCAATGCAAGGAGTAAGAGCTTGGGTGTTCATCAGGAAAAATTTGATCACCAATTCATGGAAGTTTGTCAGTATAGCCACAGCAATCAGAAATCACTCTCGAATTTGTGAGACGGGCATATATTTCAGTCATGATAACAAATCACACTCAGCTAAGTCAGCAGATATGAAAATAATTGGAGCCAGTATAAGCATGAAAATGTGAGGTAAGATCTGTCAGGATATGGATACAGTGAAGCAAACCACCCCAGAGCCAATCATGTAAGTCAAATGAAGAATTTAATGGGAACAATCAATAAAGGAAAAAAAGATACCCGAGTTGGAAACGGTCTCCTTAAGTCAGTATATGCATACTTGTTCCCTGAGCAACCAAATCTCGAGGACGAGATTTCTTTAAGGGGGGAAGAGTTGTCACAGCCAGATTTTTGGCCCTTTCTTTTTCTTTTGTTTCTCTGAGATTTTTGCTTGAGTTTTCTTTTTCCGTGGCTATGTGGTCTGGAAACTGAAGAAGATGCCCTCTTGTTTCTTTCCAGAGTGGCTTGTCATCCTCAAACCCTTCCCAAGACCTTTTCATTTTCATCCTAGTCCAACCCCAATATTCTTTTGCTAGGGAATATTCCTTTTTTCTATTAAAGGAATAACCCTGTCTGCCTTAGGTGGTGAAGCAACCTATATTTCTATCACTCCTAACATTCCCAAATAATTCTCATAAATTGTTTGGGTCATTTTTCATCAGATATGGCAAAACTTTTCATTGCCATGTTCAAAATTAATTCCCAAATATTCCTTTTCCTATTCTGTCCTAAATGGCACATTGTGAAGCAAGTGCTATTTATCTTTTCTAAATTGACCCCAAACTTTTTGGACATCTTTTCTGGTCCAAATAATTACCTCATGCCAAAATTCAACTTCATTTGCCTAGCCAATCTTCCTCAGTAATTTTTCAAAGTTCCTGTCTAAGGGAAGCCTTTGTGAAGTAAGTACTAGCTATGGTTATCCAAATAAGTTGAAATTTTGCACACTCCTTAATGTGCTCATATCATAACCCTCCTCCAAGTTTCAGCTTCATCCAATCAACTATGTGAGCACAACTTCAAATGTTTGATTCTGTTAATATTTTCAGGTTGTGAAGCAAGTATATTTCATATTGCTTCATTAATTCTGGGAAATTACCAGATCATGCTCCTACAAAAATAACATCTCTCCACCAAATTTGGGATCATTTACTTAAGCCATGTGATCACCAAAATTATTTCTAGATTCTGGACAGAGAGGATGTTTGTGAAACAAGTACCATTTTGGTGAATCCACTTGGTATGAAATTTTTACAGCATCATTATATGTCCAAATCATAAAGCCTTGCCAAATTTCAGCTCAAGTGGTTACTCCTAGAGAGTGCTACTTCATCATTTTGATGCTGGACCAATTTAGGCAGTTGCAAAGCAACTACGTTAAGCACTTGTCCAAATCACACCAAAATGCACAGGATTGGAGTCCTTCCTAACCTAAACACCCCAGACAACTCATTTTGCCCTTTGCCTTTATCTGTTGGTCATAGTGGTATGATCAAGTTTGGTACAACTAACTTCAGAGCTTACTTACCATTTAACCACATAGCCTTTCATCGAGCTAACACCGCAGTTGAAACCTCCCCTGGAAGAACTCCCCCCTAGACAACAATTGCCAGCCATTTGGCTCTTCATGATGCCAGCTCAGGCGGTGACCATGGGTCATGCCAGCCAAACGCGCGCTTTGGCGCCTCTGTCCTCTTCTCCTACTCTTTGCTCGGTGTCTGATACATCCATTTTGCATCATGTTTTCTTACTGTTATTTACAATGTTTTTATCCATAATAATGCTTTTTGGAGTAATTCTAATGCCGTTTCTCTCATAATTTGCAAGGTACACACCAAGAGGGAGAATTCCGGCAGCTGGAAATCTGGACCTGAAAAAGCTACGTCATGCCACCTATTCTGCACAACTCCAAATGGGCTAAAACTTCACGGAGATTTTTTATGGAATATATAAGAAATATTGGAGCCAATAAGTACCAGAGGGGGGCCACCAGGTGGGCACAACACACCTGGGCGCGCCAGGCCCCCCTGGCGCGCCCTAGTGTATTGTGCCCTCCTCGGCCCACCTCCGGTGCCCATCTTCTGGTATATAAGTGGTTTTGACCTAGAAGAAAATAGAATAATACTTTCGGGACAGAGCACCGCCGTCTCGTGGCAGAACTTGGGCAGGAGCACTTTTGCCCCCCGGTGGAGCGATTCCGTCGGGGGAACTTCCCTCCCGGAGGGGGAAATCATCGTCATCATCATCACCAACAACTCTCCCATCTTGGGGAGGGCAATCTCCATCAACATCTTCAGCAGCACCATCTCATCTCAAACCCTAGTTGATCTCTTGTATTCAATCTTATTATCGGAACTATAGATTGTTGCTAGGGGGTGACTAGTAGTGTTGATTACATCTTGTAGTTGATTACTATATGGTTTATTTGGTGGAAGATTATATGTTCAGATCCATTATGCATATTAATACCCCTCTGATCATGAGCATGTTTGTTGATTGTGAGTAGTTACTTTTGTTCTTTAGGTCACGGGATAAATCATGTTGCAAGTAATCATGTGAATGTGATATGCGTTCGATATATTGATGGTATGTATGTTGTGATTCCCTTGGTGGTCTCATGTGAACGTCGACTACATGACACTTCACCATATTTGGGCCTAAGGGAATGCATTGTGGAGTAGCAATTAGATGATGGGTTGCGAGAGTAACAGAAGCTTAAACCCCAGTTTATGCGCTATTCCATAAGGGACCGATTGGATCCTAGAATTTAATGCTATGGTTAGAATTTATCCTTAATACTTTTCTCATAGTTGCAGATGCTTGCGGGAGGGTTAATCATAAGTAGGAGGTTTGTCCAAGTACGAACAGAACCTAAGCACCGGTCCACCCACATATCAAATTATCAAAGTAGCAAACACAAATCAAACCAACATGATGAAAGTGACTAGATGAAATTCCCGTGTACCCTCAAGGACGCTTTGCTTATCATAAGAGACCATTTTGGCATGTCCTTTGCCTCAAAAGGATTGGGCTACCTTGATGCATACTTGTTACCATTATTGTTACTTGCTCGTTACAAATTATCTTGCTACTACTCTGCTACTTATAATTTCAGCACTTGCAGACATTACCTTACTGAAAGCTACTTGTCATTTCCTTCTGCTCCTCGTTGGGTTCCACACTCTTACTTATCGAAAAGAGCTACAATTGATCCCCTATACTTGTGGGTCATCAAGGCTATTTTCTGGCGCCGTTTCCGGGGAGTGAAGTGCCTTTGGTAAGTGGAATTCGGTAAGGAAACATTTATATAGTGTGCTGAAATTTATTGTCACTTGTTACTATGGAAAACAATCCTTTGAGGGGTTTGTTCGGGGTATCTTCACCTCGTACGGAACCACAATTAATTGCCCCTCAACCTACTGCACCTACTGAAAATATTGAATATGAAATTCCTTCGGGTATGATAGAACAACTGCTAGCTAATCCTTATGCAGGAGATGGAACCGAACATCCTGATATGCACTTGATACATGTAGAACAAATTTGTGGATTGTTTAAGCTTGCAGGTTTAACCAGGGATGAAGTTATGAAAAAGGTTTTCCCTTTATCTTTGAAGGGAAAGGCATTGGAAAGGTATAGGCTATGCGATGATATTGGATCATGGAATTGGAATCATTTAAAATTGGAGTTTCACCAAAAAAAATATCCTATGCATCTAGTTCATCATGATCGGAATTATATATATATATATATATAATTTTTGGCCTCGTGAAGGAGAAAGTATCGCTCTATCTTGGGGGAGGCTTAAGTCAATGTTATATTCATGCCCCAATCATGAGCTCTCAAGAGAAATTATTATTCAGAACTTTTATGCTCGGCTTTCTTGTAATGATCAAACCATGCTGGATACTTCTTGTGCTGGTTCTTTTATGAAGAAAACTATTGAATTCTGGTGGGATCTTTTGAAAATAATTAAACGCAACTCTGAAGATTGGGAACTCGAAGAAGGTAAAGAGTCAAGTATAAAGCTTAAGTATGATTGTGTTAAATCTTTTATGGATACCGATGTTTTCAAAAGTTTAGCACTAAATATGGACTTGACTCTGAGATAGTAGCCTCCTTTTGTGAATCATTTGCTACTCATGTTGAACTCCCTAAAGAGGAATGGCTTAAATATCATCCACCTATTAAAGAAGAAATTAAAGAACTGGTACCACTTAAAGAAGAAACTATACTTTTTAATGTTGATCCAGTTGTCCCTACTGCTTATAGTGAGAAACCCCCTTTTCCTGTTAGGATAAAGGAACATGCTAAAATTGCAACTGTGGTTAACAAAAGCTCTGTCAGAACACCTAAACCAGATGAACAAATTAGAATTGAACCTAGTATTGCTATGGTTAAAGATCTCTTGGAAGAAGATGTGGATGGGCATGTTATTTACTTCAACAAAGAAGCTGCTAGAATTGCTAAACCTGATAAAAAGATAAACATAGACCAGTTGTTGGCGTGCGTGTCATCTCAGTTAAAATAGGAGATCACTGTTATCATGGTTTATGTGACATGGGTGCTAGTGTGAGTGCTATGCCTTACAAGTTATATCAAGAGATTAGAGAAGACATAGCACCTACAGAGTTAGAAGACATAGATGCTACTATTAAACTTGCTAATAGAGACACCATATCACCTTGTGGGATTATTAGAGATGTTGAAGTCTTGTGTGGGAAAATAAAATATCCTACTAATTTTCTTGTTCTTGGTACCCCGCAAGATGAATTATGTCCCATTATCTTTGGTAGACCCTTCTTGAACACGGTTAATGCTAAGATAGATTGCCAGAAACAAACTGTGGGTGTTAGCTTTGGTGATGAGTCTCATGAGTTTAATTTTTCCAAGTTTAGTAGAAATCATCATGGAAAAGAATTTCCTAGTAAGGATGAATTCATTGGTCTTGCTTCTATTGTTGTGCCACCTACTGATCCTTTAGAACAATACTTGCTAGACCATGAAAATGATTTACATATGCATGAAAGAAATGAAATAGATAATATTTTCTTTGAACAACATCCTCTACTTAAACACAATTTGCCTATTGAAACTCTAGGAGGTTCTCCTCCACCTAAAGGTGATCCCGTGTTTGAGTTAAAACAATTGTCAGACACTTTGAAATATGCTTATCTTGATGAAAAGAAAATATATCCTGTTATTATCAGTGCTAACCTTTTGGAACATGAAGAAAAAAGATTATTGAAAGTTCTAAGGAAGCACCGAGCTGCTATTGGATATACTCTTGATGATTTAAAGGGCATTAGTCCCACTCTATGTCAGCACAAAATTAATGTGGAACCTGATGCTAAACCCGTTGTTGATCATCAACGTCGGTTAAACCCGAAGATGAAAGAGGTGGTAAGAACGGAAATATTAAAAATTCTGGAAGCAGGTATAATCTATCCTATAGCTGATAATAGATGGGTAAGCCATGTTCATTGTGTCCCTAAGAAAGGAGGTATTACTGTTGTTCCTAATGATAAGAATGAACTTATTCCACAAAGAATTGTTACAGGCTATAGAATGGTAATTGATTTTAGAAAATTAAATAAAGCTACTAGAAAAGATCATTACCCTTTGCCTTTTATTGATCAAATGCTTGAAAGATTATCTAAGCACACACACTTTTGCTTCCTTGATGGATACTTTGGCTTTTGACAAATACTTGTTTCTCAACCTGACCAAGAAAAGACTACTTTTACTTGTCCTTTTGGAACTTATGCTGATAGACGTATGCCTTTTGGATTATGTAATGCACCTGCTACCTTTCAAAGATGCATGATGGCTATATTCTCTGACTTTTGTGCAAGATTGTGGAGGTTTTCATGGATGAATTTTCTGTTTATGGCAAGTCTTTTGATGATTGTTTAAGCAATCTTGATTGAGTTTTGCAGAGATGTGAACAAACAAATCTTGTTTTGAATTGGGAGAAGTGCCATTTTATGGTCAATGAAGGCATTGTCTTGGGTCATAAAATTTCCGAAAAAGGTATTGAAGTGGACCAAGCTAAAGTTGATGTAATTGAGAAAATGCCATGTCCCAAGGACATCAAAGGTATTCGTAGATTATTAGGTCATGCTGGTTTCTATAGGAGATTTATCAAAGACTTCTCTAAAATTTCTAGGCCTCTTACTAATCTTTTGCAAAAGGATATTCCTTTTGTTTTTTATGATGATTGTCTTGAAGCCTTTGAAACACTCAAGAAAGCTTTAATTGTTGCACCTATAGTTCAACCACCTGATTGGAATTTGCCTTTTGAAATTATGTGATGCTAGTGATTATGATGTTGGTGCTATTCTAGGACAAAGAGTTGATAAGAAATTGAATGTTATTCATTATGCTAGCAAAACTCTAGACAGTGCTCAAAGAAATTATGCTACTACTGAAAAAGAATTCTTAGCAGTGGTGTTTGCTTGTGATAAGTTTAGACCTTATATTGTTGATTCCAAAGTAACGGTTCACACAGACCATGCTGCTATTAAATATCTTATGGAAAAGAAAGATGCTAAACCTAGACTTATTCATTGGGTTCTCTTGTTACAAGAATTTGATTTGCATATTATTGATAGAAAAGGAGCTGATAACCCAGTAGCTGATAACTTGTCTAGGCTTGAAAATGTGCTTGATGACCCACTTCCTATTGATGATAGTTTTCCTGATGAGCAGTTAGCTGCAATAAATGTTGCTAATAGAACTCCTTGGTATGCTGACTATGCTAATTACATTATTGCTAAATATTTGCCACCTAGCTTTACTTACCAACAAAAGAAAAAATTCTTCTATGATTTAAGACATTACTTTTGGGATGACCCACATCTTTATAAACAAGGAGTAGATGGTATTATTAGACGTTGTGTAATGAGCATGAACAGAGACAAATCCTACGGAAATGTCACTCCGAACCTTATGGAGGGCATCATGCTGGAGATAGAACTGCTCATAAGGTGTTGCAATCTGGATTTTATTGGCCTACTCTCTTCAAGGATGCTTGTAAGTATGTCTCATCTTGTGATGAATGCCAAAGAATAGGTAATATTGGTAAGCGTCAAGAAATGCCTATGAACTATTATCTTGCCGTTGAACCATTTGATGTTTGGGGATTTGATTACATGGGACCTTTTCCCTCCTCTAATGGATATACACATATTTTGGTTGCTGTTGATTATGTCACTAAATGGGTAGAAGCTATTCCAACCAGTAGTGCTGATCACAACACCTCTATTAAAATGCTTAAGGAAGTTATTTTCCCAAGGTTTGGAGTACCTAGATATTTAATGACTGATGGTGGTTCACACTTTATTCATGGTGCTTTTCGTAAGATGCTTGCTAAGTATGATGTTAACCATAGAATTGCATCACCCTATCATCCTCAGTCTAGTGGTCAAGTTGAACTTACCAATAGAGAAATAAAATTAATTTTGCAAAAGACTGTTAATAGGTCTAGGAAGAATTGGTCTAAGAAATTATATGATGCACTTTGGGCTTATAGAACAGCATATAAAAATCCTATGGGTATGTCCCCTTATAAAATGGTTTATGGAAAAGCTTGTCATTTGCCTCTTGTGTTAGAACATAAAGCATATTGGGAAGTTAAAGAACTCAACTATGATTTCAAACTTGCGGGTGAAAAGAGGTTATTGATATTAGCTCACTAGATGAATGGAGAACCCAAGCATATGAAAATGCAAAGTTATTCAAAGAAAAAGTTAAAAGATGGCATGACAAAAGAATCCAAAAGCGTGAGTTTAAAGTCGGAGAATATGTTCTTTTGTACAACTCTCGTTTTAGATTCTTTGCAAGCAAACTCCTCTCCAAATGGGAAGGCCCCTATGTCATCGAGGAGGTTTACCGGTCTGGAGCCATCAAAATAAATAATTCCGAAGGTTGTCAATGGACAACGAATAAAGCATTATATCTTAGGTACGCCTATTAATGTTGAAAGCAATATTGTCCAAACTTTGACACCGGAAGAATACATAAAAGAGTCCTTCCGAAACACTCCAGAAACATCAAAATAAGGAGGTACATAGTACGGTAAGTAAACAAACTCCGAAAAATCTGCAAAAATATTTTTGTCAGTTTTGGAATAATTTAGAATTTCGGGAATAAAGAAACCTCCAGGAAGCGTTCCCTGGTGGGGCATGCCTGGCGCGCCCAGGTAGGTAGTGCCCACCTGGGACACCTCCCGTACTCCATTTTTCTTCCATATGCTTGTCCTGCAAAATAAAAATTCTATTTATACTTCCTGAACCTGTTAACCACCGTATCACGAAGAATATCCTCCGTTTTCTTTTCTGGCTGTTTCCGGTCAGATTTATCAAGCTAGGCATCATGTCTTCCTGCTCCTCTAACCACATGGAAGAAGATGCTTGGCTGATGAAGATCGAGACAAAGCGGGAGGAGCCTACGGACACCACCAAGGGAGAACTGAGTATCGGGTATGGGCACTCCCCTTGGCTTCCGCCAAGCTTGAGGGAGGTGCCCCGGTATCATATCATCCCACCATCTTTTTGCTTTTATCTATCTTAGTTCAATCTTTTGCTTAAATGAATAAAGTTTAGTTCGGTCCTTTCTTCTTTGAGAGTTTGCTTAGTGTTATATCATTGTTATCGTGTGCAAGTTATACAATAACGTTTAGCTTGAGTTTTGCTTTGTCTACTTTCATGTTGCAAATAAAGGAAGAAAAAGGGAAAGAAAGCAAACGAAAGAAAGGAAATAAATCAATAAGATCATATACTAATCCTATGGTAGGTGATAGCACCACATAAGGAAAAGTATAAGTAAGAAACTTTTATTAGAGATTGACAAACATAGCATTGGTCAGTGATGCAACTCATGAAAAAATTAATAAGGGAAGGGAAGATTCACATATAAATATACTATTCTAGGAATCTTTTGTGATTGTGAGCCCTCATCAAAATATTATATGCAAAAATTGTTGATGTTGGACAAGGAAGACAACGTAATGGTTTATGTTTGTTTATATTCACATAGAAGTCATATTGCCATAGATCCTTCAACATGTGATGCTTGCCTCCTATCTTTGCTAGCCAAGAACCCCGCACCAAGTAGAGATACTACTTGTGCATCCAGAAAACCCTTAAACCCGAATCTTTTTCAAGTGTCCACCATACCTACCTAGGGATTGAATAAGATCCCTCAAGTAAGTTGTCATCGGTGCAAAAAGGCAATAAAAATTGCTTCTAAATATGTGAGATCTTTTAGTGTAAGAGAAAATTGAGCGTTGCACGAACTTGGATGACAGCGAATAAAAGCGACAGACTGCATAATAAAGGTTGTCATCTTAAGGGGCAATGTAACGTGACGTTCTTTTGCACTAAGGGGTTGAGCATGCAAACAAATAAGTGCATGGCAACCTCTGCTTCCCTCTGCGAAGGGCCTATCTTTTACTTTTATGTATTTAATTTTATGCAAAGAGTCAAAGTTTTCCTTCTATTCCTTTTATTCTTCTCTTTTGGCAAGCATCATGTGGTGAGGAAAGATCTAGGCACATATGTCCAGTTGAATATAGATAGCATGAGTTATTATGGTTGACATCACCCTTGAGGTGAGTATGTTGGGAGGCGAAACTCTAAGCCCCTATCTTTCTATGTGTCCGGTTGAAACGTTTTGCTCATGTGTACAAGGTGAATGTTAGCAATCATAGAAGACTATATGATGGTTGAGTATGTGGACTTGCCTAAAGGCTCCGATACGTGACCCTTCCTGAAAAGATGATGAATTGTAGTTGCAAAGTTGACTGAGAACATAGTTTGTTGGTTTCTAATAAAGATTTTGCTTTATACTTCGATTGTGTGATGAACTATTACTTATTCATAGGAAGTATATGATGCAAGTTCTATGATAAAAGTCCTATGTTTAATTTTGTTGCTGTTATAATAATCAACATGATGCTTATATGTCTGTATTTTGTTTTTATCGACACCTCTCTCTCAAAGCATGTGGACATGTTTTCAATTTCGGTTTTTGCTTGAGGACAAGCAAGGACTAAGCTTGGGGGAGTTGATACTTCCATTTTGCATCATGTTTTCTTACTATTATTTACAATGTTTTTATCCATAATAATTCTTTTTGGAGTAATTCTAATGCCTTTTCCCTCATAATTTGCAAGGTACACACCAAGAGGGAGAATTTCGGCAGTTGGAAATCTGGACCTGAAAAAGCTACGTCAGGCCACCTATTCTGCACAACTCCAAATGGGCTAAAACTTCACGGAGATTTTTTATGGAATATATAAGAAATATTGGAGCCAATAAGTACTAGAGGGGGGCCACCAGGTGGGCACAACCCACCTGGGCGCGCCAGGCCCCCCTAGCGCGCCCTAGTGTATTGTGCCCTCCTCGGCGCACCTTCGGTGCCCATCTTCTGGTATATAAGTGGTTTTGACCTAGAAAAAAATAGAATAATACTTCCGGGACGGAGCGCCGCCGTCTCGAGGCGGAACTTGGGCAGGAGCACTTTTGCCCTCCGGCGGAGCGATTCCGCCGGGGGAACTTCCCTCCCGGAGGGGGAAATCATCGTCATCATCATCACCAACAACTCTCCCATCTTGGGGAGGGCAATCTCCGTCAACATCTTCACCAGCACCATCTCATCTCAAACCCTAGTTCATCTCTTGTATTCAATCTTGATACCGGAACTATAAATTGTTGCTAGGGGTGACTAGTAGTGTTGATTACATCTTGTAGTTGATTGCTATATGGT
Organism: Triticum aestivum; assembly: GCF_018294505.1. Taxonomy (NCBI): domain Eukaryota; kingdom Viridiplantae; phylum Streptophyta; class Magnoliopsida; order Poales; family Poaceae; genus Triticum; species Triticum aestivum. Next base: position 412,591,070 of record NC_057814.1, on the reverse strand, counting down.
TTATTTGGTGGAAGATTATATGTTCAGATCCATTATGCATATTAATACCCCTCTGATCATGAGCATGTTTGTTGATTGTGAGTAGTTACTTTTGTTCTTGAGGTCACGGGATAAATCATGTTGCAAGTAATCATGTGAATTTGATATGCGTTCGATATTTTGATGGTATGTATATTGTGATTCCCTTAGTGGTGCCATGTGAACGTCGACTACACGACACTTCACCATAATTGGGCCCAAGGGAATGCATTGTGGAGTAGCAATTAGATGATGGGTTGCGAGAGTGACAGAAGCTTAAACCCCAGTTTATGCGCTATTACGTAAGGGACCGATTGGATCCTAGAGTTTAATGA
>NC_057814.1:412537497-412590339 GCF_018294505.1 Triticum aestivum | reverse complement strand
ATCATAAGTAGGAGGTTTGTTCAAGTAATAACAACACCTAAGCACCGGTCCACCCACATATCAAATTATCAAAGTAGGAAACACAAATCAAACCAATATGATGAAAGTGACTAGATGAAATTCCCGTGTACCCTCAATAACGCTTTGCTTATCATAAGAGACCATTTTGGCCTGTCCTTTGCCTCAAAAGGATTGGGCTACCTTGCTGCATACTTGTTACTATTATTGTTACTTGCTCGTTACAAATTATCTTGCTATCAAACTACTCTGCTACTTACAATTTTAGCACTTGCAGACATTACCTTACTGAAAAGTACTTGTCATTTCCTTCTGCTCCTCGTTGGGTTCGACACTCTTACATATCGAAAAGAGCTACAATTGATCCCCTATACTTGTGGGTCGTCAGCGTCTCAGTGAGCACGGGCATGTCCCCTAGCTTCCTCTCGTCGTCGCCGTCCTCCTGGAGCCATCTCCCTCTCCGGAAGCCTCTCCATCGAAGCTCATCGCCGCGCACCCACGGGTGAGCAGTGCCGACATGCATTAATGGTTCTTGGCTGTTTCTCCCCTCGACCTCTTCTGCTCCGTGACAGCTGCCGCTCGTCTGCTCCCCCTTCATCGCGTTCCCACGCCTCCCCGTGATCGCTGCGTGTCGCTAGAGCCTTGGCCAAGCTCGTGCGGCGGTGCCCGGCTCGGGCACCTCCCCCCGCCTATAAATAGGCCACCCGAGCCCCTCCTCTCCTCACCACTCGCCTCACCCACCTCCCAGTGCCTTCCCTAGCCTATTCCCCAAGCTCGAAGAGCTCTCCCTGCCCACCCATGGACGGAGCCCATCCACCGGCCGCTGCCTAAATTCCTGCGATGCCGAGCTCTTCTCTCCACCCTACCACCACCAGAGGACTCCACCACCCCTCCAGAACCACTCCAGCACCCCTCCCTCTCCTCATGTGGCCTCTGGCCGCGATCCCCATCTTCAGCCGAACCCCTCGTCCGCCCCTCCCAAGATAGTTGTTGCTCCGGTCCTCCTCGGTGTCCGTGTCCATCCGGAACGGAGGCGGCATCCTCTCACGAGCCCACCGGTGGTCGCGGTGCCCCGAACAGTGGCCGAAGAAGGCCAGGCGAGCGTCGGCGCCGGCGGCCTCCTCTGCTCTGCGAGCCAGTGTTGGGAGGAAGAAGAGAAGAGAAGGGAGAGAGAGAAAGAGGAGTGGGACCCACCTGGCAGCGAGACAAGGCCTCGGCCCCGCCTCTGCCAGCGTGGCAAGTGGAAGCGTAATCCCCTCGAATACGCTTTCGTTTGAGTGAAAGCATAAACCGCTGCGGCTTCGGCCAAAAATATGCCTTCACTGTCCCAAAAGCGTAGTTCCTGGAATGCGCTTTCAGTTTTTCTGTTTTGGCCCAGTCTGTAAAAATTTCTATTACAGATAGGTCCCTGGCAGAAAACACCTCCTAACTTTTTGCTCGAAACTCTGATTGAGGTGAATCAAACGCCCACGTCTTCATGTCGTCGAGCCCGTTCTGTTCCCATCATTTTCACTATGGTTTGACATACTGGAAATGGACTTTTTGCCCTTGCCCCTAATTATCCCCCTGCGAGGGAGAACCTTTTCCGGCGATTCCTTCCGCGATCTTTCTGCGCTTCTCCCCGGTGCATTCTTCATCCCCAGGCAAGCCAAAACCACCATTTGCATGATAGCCATGCAGTAGCATTGGTTTTCAACTTGAATTGTTAATAACTGTATGTTTGTTTTGCTACTGCAGTCGTTATTTTGGTTATGCTTATGGATCGGTGGTTACCGTCATGCTATGTTTTCTTGCACTCTGTTATCATGTTCTACCTGCTAATATTACTTCCCGATTGGCCATGCTTGGTAGTAGTACATGTTGGGTTGGTCATGTTCTTCGGTGCAAGATTGTTGTCGGTTACCGAGTACCGTTGATATGCATTGTTCCTTTGTTGTTAGTTGGTTAAGTGTTTACTCGGTAATGTTATCGATGTGTTCTTGCATGGTATTTATTGTTGATGCTAGTGGTCATGGTATGCTATGAGTAGTGTTATACTTGTGATATTCATGCTCGTCATTATGCCATGCTCAGTTGAATATGATTCATTGTTGATATGGTTGATAGTTATGTTGCACCCCATGCTTATATCATGCTCATGCATTGTAATTGCATCATGTTATTTTGTCATGGCTCAGCATATTGCATTCAAGTTTAACCGGATTAAATTGAACTTGAACAACTGTTGGCTGAGTCATGGTGCCACCATATCAAGCTGACCAGTGCAACCACATTTGCCTTTTATGGGGAGGTCCTAACTGGGTCTATTGTCATGCCTCTCGGCGGTGCCTCCAACGAGGGAAGTTCATGCGCGGGCGCTACCTTGGCCGGGTAGGACGGCATAAGCCTTGTGTGCCGGTAGTTGTTGTAGCCGGCTTGTCCCCGTTTGGGACCATTTTAGTTTTGCCACGACGGTGGCCGTTGATGCCTTTGGTAGGCACTGGGCCACCCAGGACTTATCCCAGAGGGGAGTTGGTCGGAGTGGCCGGGGGAGTGTCATGGCAGTAGGACGGTTTTGTCGGAACGCCATTGGTCCACCCGAATGGGAGTGTGAGGCCATGGGTTCCGTGGTGTGGGTACAGTGCGCTACCTCTGCAGAGTGTGTATTAAATCTATCGATAGCCGCGCCCGCGGATATGGTCCCAGTTCATAGTTGGTCACACTGTGGGTCAACAGTAATAAATAATGTGCTTAATAACAACCTTGGTTCGATGATGAGAAAGAAGTTGATTGTGATCGTGAGATGATCACCGTGGTATTGAGGATACCGAGTTGATGGATATTTGTGGTATTATGCGAGAGTCAAGGGTAAAGATCAAGCTCCTTGTGGTCATGTAATGATTACTATGGTATTGTTAATACCAAGCTTGATTGGATCCTGAGATGATCATGTGATGTCCGTGATGGTTATGAGGTAACCCGAACAGAGTAAGTTGGTGCATGATAATGTCATCATGTTGCATGATAGTGTCATCATGTTTATTTGTTCATGCCATGCTCGTATTGTTCTAGCTGTATCATGTTGTTCATGCCATGTTGTCCTGATAGTATCATATTAATCCTTGTTAACCTGTAATTGCCATGCTGTTGTCTGTCTTGATGGCTTTGGTTGATGTGAGCTTGCAAGTACATTCAATGTACTGACCTGGCGTGTCATGCCAGTTTGCAGGTCATGTCGGATTTGGTTGCTTGTTTGCCATGGATCCCTTGTTTGCGAGCTAGGATAAGCGTTCCAGCCAGAGTCCCTGCGGAGTGGAGTTCATCACCGTCGTCGCTGTTCCGCTGCCAGTAGTTATTCCGCTGCTTCGTGTTGTTCTGCTGCTTGCATGGAGCAACCGTGGCAGGCGTAGTGTCGCCGTGCTAATGTAATTGCCTTGTATCCATATAGCTTGTAATAAAGAGCTGATTTGTTCTATGCTAAGCAGTGTCGTATTCCACAAGACTTCTCCTCGATCTCTGGGCTGGAATACGGGGCGTTCCGGTTTCTCTGAGCCAGGGTGCCACAGAAGCCATCAATTTGAGGTCCTTTAGAGAAATTCGATTCTCCACCTTTAAACATCGATGCCTATATCACCTTGAGTGGATGGCCCCATAAAATCCTCCTCGGATGGCCTGAGTTGAATCATTAATGTCGTTGTACTCCCACATAGGGTGGACACGCTATTGCAGGGGCTGGATTCCCCGAATGAGAGCCACTACCATCACATTGGCCAGCGTCAGACCGTGGTGGCACAGACATTCCATCTGATCTGGCACCCTAAACACGGTCGAGGTTCCTTCTCGGGCTCTGGTCCTCGGACACTAGTTATACCTCTTCTGAGGAGGCATGGGCAAAAAGGTGGTAACAATGCCCTCCCGAGGAGGGTCTTCATGGGGCACGCCGAGAAGACAGAACCACTCGGTACCGTCAAGGTATCTGGGCCTAGCTACCCTGCAGACCACGAATCCACCACAGTCCACCAGCATGCTCCCTCACTTGCGCGATACTACTCAAAAGTACTTCAACCACAGCTCAAAGTGTGGGTGGCATCTGAGGAAGGGCTCACATAAAGTGTCAAAACACGCAATAGAGTTGGGGAAAAGATGATGTAGCCGGCGGCCGTAAAAATCTAGCAGTCCCCTCAAGAAGGGATGAATTGGGTCACCCAAGACCCTAATAAGAAAGGGGACGACGCATACCTGCTCGTTTCCCCGAGGATTGGTGCAACGTTCCTGAATGAAATCGACGTCAAGGGCGATCAATCCTAAGTGTCCGAATGCCACCTCCGGCTGAGGCAGGTAGCCCAAGTCGGAGAGCTGGTCTAGCTGGGCCTGAGCCATGGAGCAAGGCTTCCACCCTCCTTCGATGTCGCCGGTGGAAAGAGAAGATGTTGCATCTGCTGGATCCATGGTGATCGATCCCTTTAGAAGGTGACGAATCATAATTCACTAAGGGAAGACGGAGGATGTGGAGGCGGGAGGTGACGCAAGAGACAGGAAGTCCTAGGTTCCCCAAGCGACGTGCGTTAAGCACGCATGAAAATCGAGGGGATATTTAAATGTGGCACTGTATGTGTCTTGGGGCACGATGACTTCACTGACTAGACATGCCGATGGTGGGGCTTGGAGCCATACCATCACACCATGATGACCTCCTATGTGAGGGGTCGTCACTGTTGCATGAGACGTCAGATCTAGCTTGTGAAATTTGTCAGGACAAGGCTTGACCGCCAGACGAAAAATCTTCGCCGCTACACGCGAGAAAACATCTCCAATCCAGTGTATAATTCAGAAGTGACAGTAGCATCCATCAAGATGAAATGGAAATAACCAAGGGGCTCCTTAGATTCCCGAGGTGGGAACTTTTCGGCCAAGACTGAATTGATTCAAAGGAGTGAAGGATTTGTTGAACTGGCTTCCAAGACCGACGACCAAACACAAAAAGCAACTCGGAAGAACTGAGGAGCGTCCTCAACTTAAAGAACGGTTCAGGGGCTACTGGTGGTGTCCTAGACTAGGGGGTGCTTACCATATTGTCTCTCAGCCAGGAGGGCCGGGCCGAGGCCCCCATGATGATTCATTGGTGGGCCACGTTCATCGAAGCCCGCAACGCCAAGATAGGATGTTTCCGAAGATTCGACGCATCCTCCAAGACTTAGAGGTTGTCTACCCCACAATTTCCCTAGATGTAACCGACCTACATGTAAACCTTAGACACCCCCGGTACCTATATAAGCCGAGGGGTAGGGCTCGTAGATGACACGTTCATACACACATGATCTCACGGTAGATCAACCTGTAATCTGTACTCCTTCAAATCAATACAATTGAAGCAGGACATCGGGTATTATCTCTTCAAGAGAGCTCGAACCTGTGTAAAATCATGTGTCCCTGTTACTACCGCACCAAGATTACCAGTTCTGGACCCCCTACCCGGGATCTGCTGGATTTGACTCCATCACCATGCCACACTAAATTTTTGCACTAAGTTTTGTGCTCTCATGGACACGGTCTATGTGTTGGGCGCTTGGAGCATACTTATATAGTTGATCTTTCACTCTCTCTTTTTACAAGTGACACTCATTTAACTATAATCTAATTTTTTTTCTCTTTGATACTTGATTTTGCTTTATGCTTCATATTTTTTTAATGTTTTCAAACTGTATCAAGAAATACTCTTACATTTATTTTCATTAGTATGGTTGTCTATGTAGCACCTAATAACATTTTTAATAAGATTATCACAGCAACGCGTTGGGTACCATCTAGCTCTAATTCTCTTAACACACAACCTTTTACCTCACCAAGGTGTCATGTAAGCATCCACTAACACTATTACCCAGCCCCATGCAAACGACATGTATATTCTTTGCTCACACACAATGCAAGTATGGAACAGGTTCTACATAAAAAATAGTAGCTTTTGATTTAGATCATTTTTTTCATACATAATTCATCTCAAACTAATCTTTAAATTCCTGCCGCAACACGCGTGGAAACCACCTAGTATTAAAAACACGTCAAGACGTATTTAAAATTGGTCTTATTTCAAAGACTTCATCACAAGCAACACGAATAGCAAACGAAATGTAGATTGGACTTTCGATTCAAAAGATATAATAGATTTAAATTGACATGTCAAAAGGAAAAGCAGGTGAGATGGGATGGGTGGGGCACGCCACGCATTCTCCCAAAAGTTGTACTACCAAAAACTGCATACATATCCCTCAAAAAAAAAAACTGCATACATGCACTAATTAAGCTCTAATCACAAAACCATTTTTCTAATCTTGGCTGATGAAAAACATAGTGCGCTATAGCAAAATAGGGCCACCTTTAAAATACACTCTTTTTTTTTGCGAAAATGATCCAGACCTATTATCAAAGTTTATCGGAAATACAAATCATCTCGAACATAATAAAAATTACTATTAGCATGTTATAGAGTGCTTTAGTTCAGACATAACGCTATAACCTTCTATTAGTGGTGCTATAGCGCACTCTATTTTTTCAGTGATCTTGGCCCAATCAGATCGCTGCATGCATGCCACTCCATTGTGTTTATATATAGGCACGGGGCCTGGTGCAAGCTGCCACTGCACTTGCACTGATGTAAACAAGGCCGAGTTCCTGTCCAAAATGTTACCGGTCGTAGTCCTAGTGCTCGTTGCATCGCCACTCTTGTTGCTGGCCAATGCCGTATGGATCACCGCCTCATGCTACTACCTCACGCCGGCGAGGATCCGGAGGATCTTGTCCAGGCAAGGCGTCCACGGCCCCACGCCACGCCTCCTCGTCGGGAACCTCCATGACGTCTCCGCCCTGGTCGCCGAGGCCACCGCCGGGGACATGGGCTCTCTCAGCCACGACATCGTCGGCCGCCTCCTGCCACACTACGTTCTCTGGTCCAAGACGTTCGGTGAGTGGGCCACGTATGTTAATCGCATCGCTGGCCGGCCATGGCCCGCGTGTCAAGGCTGACCGGAGCTCGGTTCTTCCTATCTGCAGGGAGGCTGTTCGTCTACTGGTACGGGAGCGAGCCACGGGTGTGCGTGACGGACGCCGGCATGGTGCGGGAGCTGCTCTCGTCGAAGCATGCGCACGTGACCGGCAAATCGTGGCTGCAGCGGCAGGGCGCCAAGCACTTCATCGGCCGTGGCCTGCTCATGGCGAACGGTGCCACCTGGTCGCACCAACGCCACGTCATCGCCCCCGCCTTCATGGCCGACAAGCTCAAGGGCAGGGTCGGGCACATGGTGGAGTGCACGCGGCAGACGGTATGGGCGCTGCGGGAGGCGGTGGCGCGGGGCGGAAACGAGGTGGAGATGGGCGCGCACATGACGAGGCTCGCCGGCGACGTCATCGCGCGCACCGAGTTCGACACCAGCTATGAGACCGGCAAGCGCATCTTCCACCTGATCGAGGAGCTGCAGCGGCTCACCGCACGCTCCAGCCGCTACCTCTGGGTCCCCGGCAGCCAGTGAGTCATCAATCAACATCACCTCACCACAAATTATTTATTCAGTTTGGAAAATATCTAAGTGCATTTCATGGTGATACTGCATTCCTTTTCTCTGTCGTGGTTTAAAGTAGTACGGTTTTTTAAAGGTATTTTCCGAGCAAGTACAGAAGAGAGATGAAACGGCTGAACGGGGAGCTGGAGCAGGTGCTCAAGGAGTCGATCCAGCGCAACCGCGAGATCGCGGACGAGGGGCGGACGCCGTCACCGGAAGCGTGTGGCCGGGGGCTCCTCGGGATGCTCCTGGCCGAGATGGAGAAGAAGAAGGAGAATGAGCTCGGCCACGGCGAGCTGGGGTACGACGCCCAGACGATTATCGACGAGTGCAAGACCTTCTTCTTCGCCGGCCACGAGACATCGGCGCTGCTCCTCACCTGGGCTACCATGCTGCTCGCCACGCACCCGGAGTGGCAGGACAAGGCTCGCGCCGAGGTCGCCCAAGTCTGTGGCGACGCTCCACCCGCCGCAGATCACCTCCCCAAGCTCGCCGTCGTAAGCCATCTGACACCGTCGAAACGCATGCACTCCGGCGCCACTGTACACTGCCAATGTTTAACACGTGGATGCGTGTGCAGCTGCAGATGGTGATCAACGAGACGCTGCGTCTGTACCCGCCGGCGACGCTGCTGCCGAGGATGGCCTTCGAGGACATCACGCTCGGCGGCGAGCTGCGGGTGCCGAGGGGCGCGTCGGTGTGGATCCCCTTGCTGGCCATCCACCACGACGAGGCCGTGTGGGGCGCGGACGCGCACGAGTTCAGGCCGGACAGGTTCGCGCCCGGCCGCGCCCGGCCAGGAGCGGGTCGGTTCCTGCCCTTCGCGGCCGGGCCACGCAACTGCGTCGGGCAGGCGTACGCCATGGTGGAGGCCAAGATCGTGCTGGCCATGCTGCTCGCGAGCTTCCGCTTCGGTATCTCTGACGAGTACCGCCACGCGCCGGTGAACGTCCTCACTCTCCGGCCGCGCCACGGCGTGCCCGTGCGCCTGCTGCCGCTGCGAAGCCTGTAGGCCGGCTTGGGTTTTGGCAGCCTACTCGCAATTTTGAGTGTTTATTTTTTGCATTTCTTTTTTGTAGAGAGAGTTTTTGTGCTTCGATTCGGAACTATACTGTCTATGAAGGCAGTCGTGGAGTAGGGCGTTTTGGTGCCCAGGCTCATCTACACCATAAACAATTCGTAAAAAATTCGAAAAAAATCAAAAATTTCCAAAACAAAATTTGTACGGTAAATAATTTGATGCGTGAGGCCCGCTCCAAATTTCAAGTCATTTAGATATCTGAGCAGCTCTCAACAAAAAAGATAAATCGGACCAAAATAGTACATGAACAGTAAACATTTTTACATACCCTCAATTTGTCTTTTTTGCTGAGAGCTCTTCAGATGTCCAAATGATTTGAAAATTGAAGCGAACCTCACGCATCAAATTGTCTACCGCACAAAAAGTTTTTGGAATTTTTTGATTTTTTCTAGTATTTGTTTTGATTTTTTTTCGTCAGAGCGGGTGCAGATGAGCTCGGGTGCAGAGATGGATTTTCGGTGGCGGAGAACAAAAAATACTTGAGGTGGGGCGGACGTTAAAGTATATAAGAAAATTAGATGCAAAGCTAAAATAGATCATACGCATTAACAATACACACTAATATGTTTATGTGATATTAAACATAATAGTCAGATAAAATGGAATATAATCATATTTTAAATAGAAGAATAACTTAAAACATATTGATAATGAAGCTTTGGTGCCGTCTAGAAAACCCAGTCAATGGCAGTACCTTCTTTGAAAAATCTTCTGTAATTGAATCAAGATCAAGACTTTTGTATCTCTCTCTCTCTCTCTCTCTCTCTCTCTCTCTCTCTCTCTCTCTCTCAATGTAAAACACTATCGATTAATTAAGCTAACTGTTGGACATCATGTTGTGCAACTGTATCTCGATGATGTCAATTGCTAAGTTATTTGTGCCATAATATTGCCACTTTCATAGGTATTTGAATCAGAGCTACTGTCACTATCAAGTGCCTCGAAATACTGCAATTTATAACATGAAAATGACACTAAAATCACTACATTGTACATTACCAAGAAAATTTCTGAAAATGCCATGTCGCCTGACAAAGGCGCCATCCCACCTGCCACCGACAATGATGTTGCGTTGTGTGGTTGCAATGAGTTTTGGAAAATGCTCCGTATTTTAAAATATGTTAGTGAAATTTTTCAAGAATTTTTAAATAAATTTTCAAATTTTAGAAAAATCCTAATTATTTACATTTTTTAAAGAAGAAAGAATTTTATGTTCACAAAATAAAAAAATGTTGCCTAATTTTTTTTTAAAAGTTCACAAATTTAAAATAATCATGAATTTTATAAAATGTTCACGAATTTTTCATGACTTTAAAGAATCACAAACTTAAAATATCCCATTTTTTAAAAAAATAGCCAGTTTTGAAAATTATCCGGGAACCAAACAATGTTTAGAAATCTTCTATTTTAAATAGCTACAAGCCATGACCTGTTTTTCCTAGCCACGCAACCATGCACACAAGCAACTCATCCATGCAAGCCATAAATTAAAAAAACATCTTCTCAAAACTGCAATTTATAACATGAAAATGACATTACAATCACTACATTGTACATTGTGAAGAAGTTTTTTGAAAATGCCACTACAATTCAAGAAAAGCATGTTTCCCTTCTTGCTCATCTTTCCATTTCTCTTCACCGACAATGGCACCATGTCACCTGGCCCCGGCAATGTTGTTTCATTGTGTGGTTGCAATAAGTTTTGGAAAATGTCCCTGATTCTAAAATATGTTAGTGAAAATTTTCAAGAAATATTGAATAACATATTTAAAATGTGCTGAATTAAAAAATATTTTTAAAAGAAGCAAGAATTGAAAATAAATCTGAAATCTAAAATGTTCACAAAATTTAGAAAATGCTCCATAATTTTAGAAAATATCTAGAAATAAAAAATTTATGAATTTAATAAAATTCACACAACTTATTCATGAATTTAAAAAATTGCAAACTTTAAAAATATTCTCGAATTTTAAAATTAGCCAGTTTTGAAAGTTATTCGTGAACCAAACAATGTTCTTCAATCTTGTATTTCTAAATAGCTAAAATCCACTATCTATTTTTCCTAGCCACTGTCATGGTTCACATTTTGTTAGAATTGCCATTCCTTTAACTGCAATTTATTTTTATCTCTTTTTAAATGCTTTATTTTTTTAAGTTTACATTTGCTTTCCAATAGTTTTAGGTGTTTCTATAGCAACTATATTTGCATTTTATTAGCAAGGTTCCTGCAGTAACGCGCGGGGCATCATCTAATTTAAAAAATGTATGAAATGTAATAAACTTCATGAATTCCAAACAAATCATGAATTTGGGTAATGTCTAAGAATAAAAAAATGGGAAATAAAAAATGAATAGAAAAGAAAACGTAAAAACAGAATGAAAACTGGAAATACTAATAGGGGGAAACATAGAAAAGGGGGGGAAATAGGTGAATTATGTTCTAGAACCTTCCTAAAATTTAAGGGGGAAAGAAAAGAAAAACATCATACTGGTCGTCCAAATAACATGGGCTAGTGTGCGCGATTGGTCACTAACCAGCAACCTACGCGAGGAAAAGGATTTAGCAAATTATATTTGACACTCATTGCGCAATTTACTGGGGAACCGCACATGCAATGAACATTATTTACACATATGAATATTACTTTTTGAGAACAACATTTTAATTTCAGAATTTTTTAGAAATGCGAATGATACATCACTGACATATCTATAATATTTGTATGTTTCATGTCACTACCTTGTCTTTTATGCAAACTTTAATATTTATTTGGACTAACCTACTAATAGTTGCAAGACATGCAAAAGTTCTTGTTTACTCTTATGTGTGTAGGAACTTCATGGAAATCCAAAATATCAATAAACTTCAAGGTCCGTTCAAATTTGAAGTTATTGCAAACTTGTTCCTGCGGGACCAATATTTAAGGATCGTCACTAGGACCCCTAAAGATGGAGTCAAACAAAGAAAGACGGAACATGAAGTTAATATCCACATAATAAAAAAAAATCGTAGCACTTGTAATCACCCACTACGAGTCTGTATGCAGCCTGTGGGTCCAATTCAATATTTTTAAAAACTGACACTTTCGGAAATCTGAAACTCGGGGTGAAGGGATTGACTCCAACTCCTTCTAAACTTGATGATATCAACGTGGCTTGATCCTATGGGCTCATGAGAAGATATGTAAGGTTTTGGAGGACTCTAAACATGCCCAAGGGCCTTGGACCAATGGACTGTGGGGCTAGATAACCGATATTAGATGCACCCACTTATATATTGATGGGAGACCCTAAAAAACAACATTGATGGGAGACCTTACTTTTCTGAGGAGGCACCCCTTGGTGCGAAAATTCCTGCCCCATAGCCATCATCTACAAAAAAAAATTTACTTGGTAGCGGCGCCGAAGTGGATGCGGCGCGGGGTTTGGTGGGTGCACCTGAGGGTGGAGGGGGAAACTTTTTACTCTGTGGGTGGGCGGCCAAGTAAATATAGAGTCAGGGCGGCCGAGGAGAATAACTTTTACTCCTCTAAAACTTTTAAGGGATCGGTTAGGTGTAGTTTAGTGAAGGAAAAGTGAAAATATTACTTCTTAAAGCTTTTTGGGGATCGGTTAGAGTTGCTTTCAGAGTATAAATTACTCCTCTTATGTGGCACAAACAGAAATCACATTGCATGATCGGTTCTTGCACGCTGATCACAAATGAGCATGTTGTTTAACAATTCTGAATATTTGCATGATACACTCCACATCCGTTAAATATTTGTAAGCTGTACGAACTTTGGATATCTACCAGATGGCAGTATCTTCTCCGATCATTTGACTGCAACCTGAAGCTACTACAGCGAAGACTTGTGAAATCTGAAAACTATGAACGAGTCCGGTGTCCTTGCGTTACTTTTGCTTCAAGACAAGACACGTACTACCGTCCAGTACCCAATACTAGACGATTCGCCAAACTGTCGGTGCAAGTGCCATTGAACTGAATGAATATCGCTAGTACAGTGCCATCTAGATCCAAGTGTGAATCCATATAAACTGATTTGGTAGTACTGCATAGTCTTCTTCAGGGATTGTGATTTGTGAAATACTCTTGTACGTACTACATTGCCTTGTTACACGCTCTTGTGTCATCGTCAAGTCATAATCGGAAGCAACGTTCGGCTGATAAGAATTCTACCGATGCTAATGACAATCTGTCTGCAAGCTGGAATCGAATCCCACATGCAGTTGGCCTCTCCTCTCAAATAGGAGTAGTATGCAAGAATCAGACAACCTTGTTTTGTGCTACAATCGCTAATTGACTACTCAAATGTACTTGACAGCTTTGCTATACAATTATCATGGCCTAACTAACTTTGTCCATGGTGCTTACGGTCCAACCTAAGCTAATGGGTTTGGCCCTAATTGGCCGTGATCACGGAACTTGAGTATCCTATATCCTCCTAATTGGTCGACCTTAATAGCGGAAGATGACTGGTCGATGATAGATGACTCCTGCCTAATTCCCCTAGTTTCGTCCAAGGAAAGCCTAAGCTGTACATATTCATTGCCAGTGTGCATCGCAATCTCAGGAGCTTCATCAGGAGTAATACATTTTTTTGCGAAATAAAATATAGCTGGAACTTTCTAATAAAGAGTCTAAGTGAATCTGCAGCTGAGTGGTGTTCTTCAGCAAAACACAATTGCAGCATTGTACACATATAGCTCAGGCCAAAATCACAAGTAGTGAAACAAACCAGAACAAATGAAAACACACTGCACAACTGTATGTAAACCATGTTTAATCTAACCAAATAACTGCTTGTACATAAAATAGATATGACTGTACGTAATGATACACAGTAATACTACGATTCGCAATAAAAATCACACAACTGTGATTATCATCATTGTGCAGAATGTGCTCGAAGGTTCAAAAAAAGAAATCAATGCTTTACAAGATTATGGCCAACACGCTATTTATCATAAAGTGTAACTGTTTTTACTGTGATGTGCGGCTCATGAAGTCATGATGCACCTCATTTCTTGAAGGAATTGCCGGAAGAAGCAGAGGCGGTGCTCTGCTCGTCGACCTTGTGCACTTTGCTCCTGCTCTTGTGCGCGACGAACATCTTCTTGAGCGCGCGCATCATCACCACCAGCCCCGGGGAGCGCCGTCGGGAGCTCCTCGACGCCGCGAGCACCGCCGCGGCCTCGCGCTCCTTCGCCGGGGCCGTCGGCCTCCTCCCGTCGACGGGGTGGCCCGGGCCTCCGACGGAGCGCCGGCGCGACACGTCGAGGGAGGCGATGAGCAGATCGTTCCTCTCCCCGCCCGGCGCCTCGTCGTCGTTGAGGTCCTCCCAGAGGCTGTCCATCATCTCCTCCTCTTCGTCCCCGCCGTCGCAGAACCCGGCGGCATAGTCGCTCAGGGCGGGGGAGCAGCACCTGCCGCGCGCCGCGCGCCACGGCGACGCGGCGCAGTCCGCGGCGGAGAAGCTGCGGCGGATGGGCGAGGAGAGCAGCCACGCGGGAAGCGGGGAGGAGGAGGGCGACGGCGACGGCGACACCCTGTTGTTGTGGCGGTGGTGGCCGTAGCTGCACGCGGCTGCGGCGAGGAGCGGCGGCGGCGTGGGGAAGGTGAAGTCGTCGTCCGCTTCTTGCGCCGGCGCCGGCATCGGCTCCTCCCGTGGCACCCCAAGGAAAATCTCTGCTCTGCTTTCTACTCGATGCCGACGTCGTCGTCGCGTCGTCGCCTTCTTCTTTCCTTGGGGTGCGAGATTTTCTCGGGGCGCGAGATCGTCGGGATCGACGGGGAATTGAATCGAATGGAGTGACGACAGCGGGCATGGGTCGCCAGCGCTTTATATACCGTTACTGCTCCGCTCTGACTCCACTTGTCTGCGTGCATTCAAAAATAAAATGTCTGGATTAATTCGTCTAACTTGTCGATTAATTCCTAACCGCAGTGTAGTACGAAATAGTCGATAAACTGATAAATTAATTAAATGACTAATTAACTTATTGATTAGTCTATTAATCCTTTACTTGCCACCCAACTGAGTAGCTACCAGTTAAAGATTTCCTTAACAATGGTTCTAAATAGTTCTAAAATAAAAAAGGTGAGTTGTAAATAACCACCACGATTCACCGCAACTGTTACGAATGGATGATCAGGCATTCACGCCTATGTACATTCTAGTACTTTACCTTCAAATTTCTTTGGATGAAGATATGTAACTACTCCCCCACAAAAAAAATGTAACTACTCACACAGTTCCAAAATACTAGCATATGTGAGCAATTTTGAAATATATGATCTTTATCATAAATTTAATGAATGAATTGCATCCTTTTAATGGGATTTAATCTATGCACTATTTTGGTTACGATATTTCACTTATAATAAATGTGCAAACTTAGTAGAAGAATATATGACCCCAGTCATGACCTGGAGCTATACATTTAATGAATTTAATGAATGCACCGCGTCATATATTTCACTTAATAATATATGACCCAGACTTTATTTTGCTACAAGAACATATGCCCAATCTATTAGTTTAACTCATATTATTGGTCAAAGCTTTTGGACAAGTTTGCTAAGTATCAGGCGCCTGAAATTTGTCAGGTGGCAATCATTTTCGGTTCGCGTGAGGCTGAAGGCGGTGACGGCGTGAGTGACACCGACCACGGTGAGGCTTAGCCGTGCACGAGTGGGAGCCGAGGATAGTCATTGGGGGCGACTCAGAAACTTGACGGTGTTAGTTGGGGGAGGGGGAGGGGGCTTAGAGGGATGGGCATGGTGGTGGGCAGCACAACGGTGGGGTCAACGGGAGTGTGAAGCGGCACGCAGCAGCACCCACTAGCGGGGTAGGGAGTGTGGGGGGTAGGGAGGTGGGCCGGTTAGGTCGGCGGATGCATGAGGAAGAAGAAGGGGAGGTTGAAGATGAATAGTGTGCGATATATTTTTGGTCGTTGGATGAAGATTTAACGGTCCTAAATGAAAGTGTCTGATGTAAAACTTTTTTCAAATGCGTGACATAAAGGCGCTCTCTTTGAAAAAACATTGGCCGCATGAACAATAATTTGCTTATATTTTGAGAAGGAATGAGTATTTCATTTGACTAATAATCTTTCACACATTGATAGCCAATGTTATAGAAGTTCGATCGATTGCAAATTCAAATGTTTTATAGGATGTAAAGTATTTTGACACGATGAATTAAACACGGGAGGAGGTTCTAGTGTTTACTTGAGGGGCAGAGAAGATATAATATAGTGTTGGGTCCATTGTTATACTCTTGCTACATATATAGTTTGATTGCTACGTTTGTGGTCAACGAAGGCCTAATTGATGTCTCGTTTCCATCCATTTTATTCTGTCTTTTTGTCTAGCGCTATAGGTTCTGGACTAGCTAGCTAGCATTCCACTTGACCTCCCATTTGTGTGCCACTTTCAATTCCAAGGATTCATCCTAGCCAGGTCCAACATATACCTAATTTTGGGCAAATCTGTACCTCAAAGTCTTGCATCCAATTAAACAGGAGGACAGGTAGCATCCATGTGAAACGGTTGACTCCTGAACATGCACACTTGTGCATACCGTATATACAGATATTTTAGATGACGGCCTCAATGAAATGAAATATAGTGCCTATCGATGACAAAAGGAAGACCACTTATTTTCTGTAATATTTTTGTTCTCTTAATTTGGTGCTATGTGTGGTCTAGCCTACCTGCCTAACTACTTAATTAACATGTACAAAACTGAATTAGTCTTGACGATAGCTTTCTCTCTGACTTACAGCAGCCAGCAGCTAACTAGCTAGCTAATTAGGTATACGTAAGATCGAGACAACACGTACAACCGGACCGTGTACGTGTTCAATGGATTAGGGTACACGTTGGTATGCATCGCATGTAATGTAAGGTTGGTATGCATCGCATGTAATGTAAGTTTATGCATGCATCATAGAGTATCTTGTGATGACACCGTGTATCCAGCCCTAGTGAAGTAAATCATGTACTCCTTGAAATTAAATAAAAAGAAAAGTATACTTTTCGTTTCTCAACTCTTGGTGAAGTCTAGATTTGGTCCCTCAACTTCAAAACCGGACAACTTGCACCCCAACTACCGAAACCGGACAAGGTTCGTCCCTGGACTCAGTTTTGACCGGTGCTCACTCATATTCCTGTAAAAAAATCCGTGAACTTTTTGAAATTCACACACACTTTTCAACTCCGCGTAGTTTTTACAAGGTCGCGTATTTTTAAAAAATAAACATACTTTTTTTCAAATCAGCGAACTATTCTGAAATTCGCGTACTTTTTCCAAATCTGTGATTTTTTAACATTTACGTACTTTTTCCAAATCCCCGTATTTTTCCCTAGTTTGTGTAATTTTATCAAATCCAAGTATTTTTCAAAACCATGAACTGTTTCTGAAATTCGCATACTTATTTCAAATCCACATGCTTTTCAAAGTCCGCATTTTTTTTCAAATCCATGTTCCTTTTATAATCCATGAACTTTGTATGAAATTCACGTACTTGTTTCAAGTTGAAATAATTTTTGAAATCCACATATTTTGCGCAAAAGAAGTCCATATCGCGTACTATTTTCAAGTTCGCATAAAAATTTCAAATTCATGAACTCTTTCAGAAAAATGTACTCGAATATGAAAGGTACATCAATTTTAAAAAATTAAATTAACTTAAAAGAACTAAATGAGCTTAAAAATACACATATTTGAAAAAGTACATGAACTTGGAAAAAAGTACGCAGATTTAAAAAAAGTACACAAATTTTAAAAAGGTTCACGTATTTGAAAAAAGTAACCGAATTTGAAAACAGTACATGGACTTGGAAAAGGTAGGCAAATTTGAGTCGGAACGGTCAAAACCGGGGTGGGACAGCACCAAAACCGTGACCAGGGATGAATCTTGTCCGGTTTAAGAAAGTTAAGGGTGCAAGTTGTCCGGTTTTGGAGTTGAGGGACCAAATATAGACTCCGCCAAAAATTAAGGGACGAAAAGTATACTTTTCTCTTAAATAGACTGTACACATCTTTAAGTGGGTGCAGTAGTGGTATGCCCTCTGCATTACATGCATGCGTTGCATCATGCAACTGTAGGCAATGGCATCCTAACGCCGATTCTCAAAACACCCGCAATTGTTGGGACCGTAGTCCTGCATGGGTCCATTAGGTGGTCTGGACGTATTTTTTTTCACAACCTGAAGATAAACTGAGGACTTTGTGGGTGTCCGGACCGCTGCCACGCCTTCGTCTGACTAACCAGGCCCACCAAAAACCACTCTCTCGCGCATGTGCGCTTTTCCGCCCGAAGCGAGCTGCCCGCAATCATGTAGGCCCAGAGCAGACGTGGTCGCTCACTAGATCCAGCATTGAAGCGGCGCACAGGCCGAGAGCGCCGCTGCGCCGCTTCCAGGTGCACGCCACGTCTCTCCGCATTTAAACGGCACCAATCCGTCTGTCCCCCTCCATTAAACGCATGCGGTTGCCGAGGGACCTACTCCAGCGCCACTCGTTTGTCCGTCTGCCGCCCACCATTAAGGACCTCGCCGCCTGGCTTGCCCTTCGCCCGTTATTTAACCCCTAGGCCGATCGCGCAGTCGCATCCATCCACCCTCCTCTGCTCTCTATATCATCTCTGCACCACACCCGCCATGGCCTCCTCGAGCTCCATAGCCTTGTGGGACGGCCTCTTGTCCCAACAGAGGAAGGAGATCGCCGCCATTGCAACCGGATGGCAGGGCGCCTAACGGACGAGCTCACCGGAGGCCGGTGTTGCGGACGCACCTATGGCAGAGGCGACCGACGACAAGCCGGTGCCACCGTCCGCGTTAGCCAATGCCGACATAACCATGGGCATGGACATGGTGCTGGAGGAGCGGGAGGGCGCGTTTAGACAGGTGCAGAGCGACCAGGCCTACAACCTCCGCCTCCTCGACGAGCACCAGGGCACCGAGGAGCTACTCGCTGTCGGCACGGTCATCATGCTGGGCGTGGACGTGTCCGAGCAGGAGGCGTTGCTCGAGTTATACTGCTCTGCACTCAACGGTAGTGCCAACGTCTGGTGGAGTTAGAAGCCGCCTACAGAGATTTCAACGAGGCGACAGATGAGGTGTTCGGCAAGAGCGAGGACGAACACGAGGTCGCCAGCTCGGTCGTGCCCCGCCGCCATGGCCACGAAGCCGGCACGTCCGTGAGCGCCGCTGGTAGCGAGGAAAAGTAGCGCATAGGAGGTCGTCGGCTCTTCTATCCCATGAAGGCCACCGCTCCACCCCTCCTGTTGAAGCCAAGCTTGGTGGGCTAACATCGTCGGCCGATTGGTCGCTTGCCGGTGAAGTGGATGCGGATAGCTTCACTTCCCGGCGCTCATGGCTGCAAAGGAGGCGGGGCATCATTTTCCGGGGATCATGGCCACCCAGAGATGGGGAACGGGCGCCAACGGTCATTTAGGCTAGGTTTAAAGTCTGGTCTAGTTGAAATGTGTCTAAATTGTAATGAATTTGCTTTGGTTTAGATGAAATATCTGGTTTTATGTAAAAAATATTCAAGTATGAATGAATATTATCCGGTGCGTCCAAACATGCATTAAATTTGTTCATTTTTATTAAAATTCTTCCAAAAGGTAACCAAGCATATTCGGATAGTTTTGGATCGCCGGCTTCCTTGTCCACGAACAAGTGCGGTGTCCGGTACTACGTCCACTCCCATCCATGAAATCCACGTGTCTTAGTAGTAGTGTTTATAGGCCTCTACATTATCTTGGGTTTTTATCAAAATACTAATAACTTTATTGCAGGTATAATGTTATGTTTATGATCAAGGACCCAAGAAACTACAATATAATGTAACTCCTAAAACTAAGAATTACAATGAAATCTCTTAGATACATCTTCTCTCTGATAATAATTTTTGGAGGACAAAATTCTCTTAAACCTTTAATAAAGACATTGCGATTAGGTCAGAGTAGCGATATTGTCACACATACACCTGCATGATATTGATTACCAATAAAGGTTTCAAAGATCCCCTGACCCACCTAGCCAAAACAACGGGAAGCCATAGGTGATGAACATACTTGAGCCAGGATGATCCAAGTGTGGATTGTCGAACCACAAGTTCTTTAACATAGTGACGAGTAAATTCTAGGTCCACACAAAAAACCGATAAAAGAACCAAGGCACACCAACAAAAACTCAATAGATCAGAAAGATTGATCATGCAAGGACACAAATGGTCCTAAGCTCCGCAAAAGCAGTTGCACCAAACTCGCAGAAGAAATAGCTGATTCCGTGGTGTCGCCGACACTACATCTTGCCCTCCGCCATTAGGCCAACTCCAATGCACGATCCCAAACGGACGTCCGATTTATCCTGATTTTGTCCATTTGGGCCAGTAGAGCGGACACCCCTGTCCAGTTTTGGTTGGGGGGATTTGTGTACGCCCAACGCATGTTACACATTTCAAACTTTGTCCATCTTTTGAACTTAATTTAAACATAAAAAACATGAAGCAAATTAAACTACAACTTATATATTAGACTAAGTCCAAAAGTACTCCCAGACATCCATTAAACTTGAACTAGACCTATAGAAAATATAAAAATCATAATGAAACCCTATATCGGCTGTAACCACTGTCGTCGTCGTCTTCAGGCCGTCACCGTCGCCCTAGTCTTCTTCATCATCGTCGGTGAGGTCGATGAATGGAGGTGACTGCCATAGTTGTGCGGGTGGCACCTGCGGCTACTCACGGGGTGCTGACCACGGTTCGACGCCCACCCAAGAGGCCGGGGCAGGCACTAGCTCCGGCGTGCAGGGCAGCGTGGACGTCTAGCTCCAGTACTGAGCCACCAACACCGGATCCCAGGGCACGGCATGCGACTCCATATGTGACGCCCCCGCCTCGATCATACACTAATCATACATGCAAATGCGCACGATCAAGATCAAAGACTCACAGGAAGATATCACAACACAACTCTAAGACGCAAATTCAAACATAAAGCTTTATATTACAAGCCAGGGCCACGTAGGCTCGAATACATAAGTCAACGAAAGAAACAATATCTGAGTACAAACATAATTAAACAAGTTTGCTTTAAGAAGGCTAGTAAAACAATGACATCTAGATCGAAAGGCGCAGGCCTCCTGCCTGGGGCCTCCTAACTATTCTTGGTCGTCGGTCTCCACGTAGTAGTAGGCTCCATTGGTGTAGTAGTAGTCATCGGTGGGATTAGCTGGCTCCTGGGCTCCGTCATCTGATTGCAGCAATCGGGTAAGGGAAAAAAAGGTAGCAAAGCAACCGTCAGTACTCATCCAAAGTACACGCAAGACTGACATCAGATCTGTGCTAAGTATGCATCGGTATCAATGGGAAGGGGATGTATCTATGGACTATACTGCAGAAAGCCAGAGTAGAGGGGTAAGGCCTAGCCTATCGAAGACTAGCATCTTGCAGCAACAGAAGAGAGTAAAGCAACATAACATATACTAACAAGTATATATTAGCCAAGCCCAGAGATCCTTCCTTGACTCCCCGCGAGAAAGCGAACCCGGAGCTATCATATCATTTACTATCTCGAGTATCCAATTCTAGTTGTAGTAGATCGGGATACTCTCCGAGCGTCCGTTACCGTGGACACGACTATTTGAATAGATATACTTCCCTGCAGGGGTGCACCAACTTACCCAACACGCTCGATTAATTCCTGTCGGACACACTTCTCAGATCATGCTCGGCTTGGCTGATCGACACGCCGTAGTCCTACCTAGGCTCAATAGAGAGGCCAACACGCCGGTCTGAATCATAAGTGCGAAGGGGTCATGGGCCAATCGTCCTTTGCACTCCTGCGCATTGCGAACGCGGCCGGGACCAGACTCACCACCCCCTTATACAAGCGCAGGCGGTTACCGTCCACCCGGGCGCGCGCCACTCAACTACTGATGTCTGTGAGCTTTTGGGAGAATCGTACGACGCCTAGTGCCCATACTTATTCCCGCGTGGTGGTTAGTGCAAAAAGGCCATATGGCTACTCAGATCACATATCCAAACCCGTTAGTGTATTGGGAGCTCACGGAAACGATCAGTGATCCTGTCGCCCTGTCTTGCAGACTTACGACAAGGGCCAGGCACATCCCTCTCCTGGGGCGGTCTCTGCCTTCCCAGTCGTGCCGCGTCATTAACTCTCGCGGGTACCCTCCTGGTCAACCCGACTTATCAAGAGACTGTCGGGAACTCGAGTCCACCTCTACCGGGGTGGTACCACCTGTCCTTCAGTCCCGCAGTAACAGTAAACGGGGAATAGTTAAAGGTAACAGTGTGTCCTTATCATCAATGTGAACTTGGAGGAATCACCCTTAGTAGGTTCATGCTTGAGGTAAAATGTCAAGGTGAACTTGGAGGAATCATCCTCGATGGGTTCACGCTTGAGGTGTTGCACGACAGCATTAACAGCGGAAGTGGTCAGAGAGCAATCACCCTCGGTAAACCACACCCATGTGCTACACTACAGAGATGTCATCGGAAGTGAGATATGAGGCATCACCCTCGGCACTTGAAAGTAGCTCTACAGAGTCGTACAACTAAAGGGGGTGTTGGTGGTGTATCGGTCTCTGTACCTCGATCACATTGATTGAATCATACGGAAGCAAAGCATGGCAACATGGACAAGGGTGCAGGGCCACTGATGGATCACTAACCAACCTACTGAGCATATAGGATAACAGGTAAAGTAACAACATCAGGTTACAAAAGTAGGCTATGCATCAGAATAGGAGCTATCGAACAATAGTAGCAAAATCTAATATAAGCATGAGAGAGAAAGAATGGGTGATATAGGAATGATCAAGGGGGTTTTGCTTACCTGGAAGTTCTGCTGAAAGGGGTTGGTCGTCAGGAGCGTAGTCGTACTCAAGAGCAGCGTCGGTCTCAGGGTCTACCAGAGAGAAGAGGGGGAGAAACAGTAAATATAAAGCAAACAAATGCATCACAATGCATGACATGGCAATATGTTGTGTTAGGGGTGACCTAATGCACTGCTACGTGTTACAGACGGAGCAGGAAATTATGTGGGAATATTTTCCCGGCTTTATGCAAATATCGGACAGACGATCCGGAGGGGGAGGTTCCATGTTGGTAGCATTGGGGGCACGTGACAGGTATGTGAATGGCATATTTAGATTTTTCTTATTTTTCTGATCATTTTACATATATAAATTATTTTCATCTGAGGTACGGTTGAATTTATATGAATTTACAAAGTTTAAACATTTTCTAGAATTTAATTTAATTCAAAAATAAATGGTTAAATGCTAGATACACCCAAAAGTCTACCCAGCCAATTGCAACAGGGGCCGACGGTGGGGCCCAGTTGACTCCCGAGTCAGTAGTCAACAGTCAACAGTTGACTAGTCAAACTGACAGGGGGCCCACCTATCATAGACAGAGCAGTTTTAATAGAGGCTTAATTTAACTAATTAAGTTAATTAGCTAGTGGGACCCACTTGTCATTGACACATTAGTTAACAGGTTAATTAAATTAGCAAGTTAGTTAAGTACTAACATGGGACCTACATGTCAGTGATTGGGGGTTGCCTAGTCAGCAAGTTGACTTAATTAGTGGAGGCGCCGGAGCTAGCTTCGACGACCAAATCCGCGGTGGAGCGCCTCGGACGCTCGTCGGAAACTGCCTACAGGCACCCATTTAGCATGGGGCTAAGAGCGTTCGATCGGGCAGACAACGGCGCATCGATCTACGATGGTGGCATCATCAGAGATGGCCTACAGCAACGGTGTCGACCTACGAGGGCGGTGGCCGGAAACGGGCAAGGCCAGGCGCGTGGCTATGGAGCACGGGAGGATGAGCTGAGGGCACGGGCGGTACCAGGGAGCTCCCCTAAGCACGTTCGTGAGCTCAGCGGGGCATGGCAACATGACAGCGATGGCAGCGAGCAGCGGGCGGATCCGAGCTCTGACAAGCATGGCAGTAGGGGCTACGAGGACGGATTCGAGCTAGAAAGAGAGGGGACAGAAAGAGGAGCTCACAGTGGAGGCACACGAAGGCCCGGTGAGCGACAGGAGCAGCAGAGGCGGCCGAAAACGGAGGCGGAGCTCGTCGGTGCCGAGGAAGAAGACAAGGATGGAGAAGGCAATGCGGTGGCTCTCGGCTTCAGCTGGTGGCACCAGAGGTTGTAGCGGATGGTGGCGGATCCCTAGAACATGCCAGCGAGGCGAGAGGCGGCCGGTGGCCGCGGGATCGATGCGGCGACGGCGACGGCGTCTCGGGTGAGCTCAAGAACGAGCGATGGAGGCGAGGGGAGAGGGGGATAAGGATTGGGGACTACCCCGAGGTGTCGACGCAGGGCGGTGAGGTGGCACGGTGGCAGCAACGCGGGTGCGTGTGCTCGGTCGGCCTCTTGTAGCACGAATTTGAAGGTGAGGTGGTGGTGGGCTGGGCCTGCACACTGTGCACTAAGGCCCAGTGCACAGCGGCCTTTCTCTTTTTATTTCTTTCTTTTCACTTTTCTTCTTCCAGCATCTGTTTTGCATTTCTTTTAGTATCAAATGAGTTTTGTAAAACATGGGACATGGCCACATGATTACTTTGCAATATTTAGCACTGCCACAAAAAGTTTGGGAGGTATTTGAATCTGTCTGAATTTTTCATAAATGGAAAAGCATTTAAATATGATGATTCGACACTGTTTTAATTGCTATAGCCCATTTAAGCAAATAAGTGATGTTGTTTTCCTTAGTAAACAATTGTTATGGAATATTTGCTAAACGATGAACTATTTTGCAATCATGTTTGTGAAACTTTAAATTTCACTTGCAATTTGAATTGATTTTAGAGGTGGAGTTTGAAATGAAGTTTGAATCCATAGTGATCAAGCATTGCAAAGCAAAGTGACTTAGCATAATCATGAGGGATTACTGTACCTTAATTCATGGGGGTGTTACACCATAACAACGCCCTCCTCTCGCTCTGCGATGGCCACATCTCCCGCGGCTGACAGAGCCATCTGCATGTCCATCCCATCCCACTGGTTGCGCTCGTACTCGAGGACTGAGTGAAAGGACATGCGGTGCCCCAATGTGTGGTTTTGGTAATTGATGACATTCTCTATGGACTAATGGTTGCATTGAGTTATATTTGAAGGATTTTTCCATAGGCATTTCTTGAAGTCCATGTGTTGGTTTCGAGGAGTTTATGGGTTGACCAAGGTGCTATTAAGGAATTATCCAAAGATTGGTCATGTGAGTGTTGAGCTTATTGCAAGCATGTCTTGAAGAAGAAGATTGTGTGATCATTCATGTTTACCTTCAAGACATCATCCAAACGAAGAGAGTTGGAAAGATTCAAGGTTGATCAAGACTAAGTCAAGAGTGAATCAAGTTGATCAACTCACAAAGCGTAGAAGATGTACCGAGAGGGATCAAGTGATCCCATGGTATGGTAAGCATTGTCCATTGCACTTTGTGTACTAACCCATGGTCTATGTGAGAGTCTATGTGGGGTTAGGTACGTGTCCATGGGCTTGCGTCAAGAGGAAGATATCATACAACCCATGGAAAGGATGACATCAAGTGGTGATCATCATCAAGATTGCCGTGTGCAAGTTCAAGTGGAGCATCACGAAGAGATCAGGTGCTTGAAGCTTGCCATCCATTGTGGTGTCAATGGACTTGTGAAGATGTGCCGAAGAGTGGCTCACCCATAGTGGAGTATGGGGGAGCAATCATCTAGTCTCCATCGACCCAACACAATCAAGAAAGGTGGTCCATCTTGAGGAGGACAAGATCGTCATCATCTAGCTCAAGTGGATCATGTGCAAGGCAAAGGTTTGCCCTTGATAGGTTTTCTATTTTACCGGTCTCATGGTGGTAGTTGGGAGACCGGGTTATAGGATCGATAGCCGTACTATCAAGGGGGGCTCTCAAGTGAGTAGCTTGATCGTATCGTTCATCGAGAGCTCAAACCATTGCATCCTTGCATCATGTTTCTTGGTTCTTGTTTGGTTCTCTTTGTGAGTCTTAGAGCTTATGGTCATCTTGATGACAAGCTTGAGTTCATCGAAAACGGAGTTTGCATGCGTCTTCTATGATGTTTTCGGTGTTGGAGGTTTTACCGGTCTTATCCGAGGAAGGGTTCTCACCATTTTCTTTTGGGCCTTTTCTCATTTGCTTCTTATTGGTATTTCTATCAAGATTGTGTTAGCTTTGTCGCTAGCTTTCCAACAAACTTGGTTTCGTCGAATTCGGAGTCCGTTTGCAGAAGTTGTGTCAGTTTTGGTGTCCTTAAAAGGGGCTGCTGCGGATGTAATTTTTTAGTACCGCTCTTGGGAGCGGTACTATCGCGACTACTTCCATGGCTACTTCCGCTCGGGACCAAAAACTCGTCACAAGTCCAACGGTGGTAGGCACGGATGTAATTTTTTAGTACCGCTCGCAAGCAGTAGTACCGCTACCCTTAGCAGTAGTACCGCTACCCCTAGCGGTAGTACCGTGAGGTCAAGCAGTACTACCGCTCCGACGGTTCTTCTGGCTTTTTTGCCTCCTCGCTATTGTGTTTCAAAGGGCTACTACCTCCCTAGCAGTAGTACCGCTCCTTGGAGCGGTAGTACCGCTCGGTGCGGGCTGTGAGCATAACGGTTGGATTTTTCCCCACCTATAAAAGGGGGTCTTCTTCCCCAATGAACCTTATCCTTTGAGCTCATGTTCTTCCCCCACTGTTGACCTTCTTCGAGCTTGCTAACTCTCAATCCCTCCAATGATTCTTGCTAGTTCTTGAGGGAAAAGAGAGAGGAGATCTAGATCCATGTTTCCACCAATCACTTTCTCCTCTAAGTGAGGGGAACCCCTTGGATCTAGATCTTGGAGTTCTTCGTGTTCTTCTTTTGTTATTCCTCTCATTTTCCTCCCTAGCATTAGTTGCTTTGGTGGGATTTGGGAGAGAAGGACTTGGGCACTCCGTGTGCCCTTGCCATTGCATTTGGTGCATCGGTTTGAGTTCTCCACGGTGATACGTGGAAGTGAAGTTTGAGAAGCTTATTACTCTTGGGTGTTTGGGCACCCTAGAGCCTGTTCCTCTTGGGTGCCTTGGCGCCCTAGATGGTTGGTGGTGTTCGGAGGTCAATCATTGTGTTGTAAAGCTCCGGGCAAGCGTCGGGGTCTCCAATTAGGTTGTGGAGATCGCCCCGAGCAATTTGACGGGTTCCGGTGACCGCCCCAAGGGTTGCCAACGTGTACGGGTTCGGTGACCGCCCCCAAGGGTTGCCATTTGTACGGGTTCGGTGACCGCCCTCAAGGGTCCCTTAGTGGAATCACGACATCTTGCATTGTGTGAGGGCGTGAGGAGATTAGGTGGCCCTAGTGGCTTCTTGGGGAGCATTGTGCCTCCACACCGCTCCAAACGGAGATTAGCATCTGCAAGGGTGTGAACTTCGGGATACATCGTCGTCTCCGCGTGCCTCGGTTATCTCTTACCCGAGCTCTTTACTTATGCACTTTACTTTGTGATAGCCATATTGTTTCTTGTCATATATCTTGCTATCACCTAGTAGTTTATCTTGCTTAGCATAAGTTGTTGGTGCACATAGGTGAGCCTAGTTGTTGTAGGTTTTGTGCTGGACAAATTAACCGCTAGGTTTATTCCGCATTTGTTCAAGCCTAAACCATAATTATTTTAAAGCGCCTATTCACCCCCCTCTAGGCGACATCCACGATCTTTCACTGAGTCCTCGAGCACCTTCTTGATGAGCTCCTCCTCTTCGGCACTCATAGCTAGCGGCACTAGTGGTGGTGGTGGCGGGGGCGGTGAGCGTGTGTAGCCCCACGCACGAGGCAGGTTGGGAGCATGTGAACGGGGCGACCTTTGAGAACGACTGGCAAAGAATGTTTGCCACGCGCATGTCGTGCTCATCCCATAACTAGGTATCCCAAAGGGGCGAGTCAATGTCAAACCTTGGGTCGCCCACGAGATGCAGACGAATCTGAGCCCGCCGGCGATAGATCTCCAAAAGGCGGGTGTAGCCGCTCGCAATGATGGTCGACATGGGCACCCGAACCGGACTTAGATGCCACCCATTGGGGAGGTGCGCATCAAACCATTGAAGCAGGGTTGCCGTCTCCCAATACCGTCGGCATGATGTCCACATTGACGTACAACCTGTTGCGTGTCACGATTGCGGCCTGATACGTCTCCAACGTATCTATAATTTTTTATTGTTCCATGCTATTATATTATCTGTTTTGGATGTTTTATATGCATTAATATGTTATTTTATATTATTTTTGGGACTAACCTATTAAACGAGAGCCCAGTGCCAGTTTCTGTTTTTTCCTTGTTTTTGAGTTTTACAGAAAAGGAATATCAAATGGAGTCCAAACGGAATAAAATTTTACGATGATTTTTCTTGGACCAAAAGACATCCACGGAGCTTGGAGAGGGGGCCAGAAGAGTCCCGAGGGACCCACAAGCCCTCAGGCCACGCCCTAGGGGGGCACGCCTCCCTGGCTTGTGTGCCCCTCGGGAGTCCTCCAACACTAATTCTTGCACTATAAATTCCCAAATATCCCCAAACTAATAGAAGTGTCCACCAAAATACTTTTCCGCTGCCGGAAGCCTCTATTCCCATGAGATCCCATCTTGGGGACTTTTCCAGCATCCTGCCGGAGGGGGATTCAATCACGGAGGGCATCTACATCAACTCTATTGCCCTTCCGATGATGCGTGAGTAGTTTAGCACAGACCTACGGGTCCATAGCTAGTAGCTAGATGGCTTCTTCTCTCTCTTTGATCTTCAATACAATGTTCTCCTCAATGTTCTTGGAGTTCTATCCGATGTAATATTCTTTTGTGGTGTGTTTGTCGAGATTCGATGAATTGTGGATTTATGATCAGATTATCTATGAATATTATTTGAGTCTTTTATGATTTCTTTTATGCATGATTAAATATCTTTGTATTTCTCTTCAAATTATCGGTTTGGTTTGGCCAACTAGATTGGTTCTTCTTGCAATGGGAGAGGTACTTAGTTTTGGGTTCAATCTTGCGGTGTCCTCACCCAGTACATAGTAGGGGTAGCGAGGCACTTATTCTTGCCATCAAGGGTAAAAAGATGGGGTTTTCATCATATTGCTTGAGTTTATCCCTCTACATCATGCCATCTTACTTAAAGCGTTGCTCTTTTCTTATGAACTTAATACTCTAGATGTAGGCAGGAGTCGGTTGATGTATGGAGTAATAGTAGTAGATGCAGAATCGTTTTGGCCTACTTGACACAGACGTGATGCCTATATTCATAATCATTTCCTTGGATATCGTCATAACTTTGTGCTTTTTATCAATTGCTCGACAGTAATTTGTTTACCCACCGTATGTTTTCTTTCAAGAGAGAAGCCTCTTGTGAAACCTATGCCCCCCGGGTCTATTTTCCATCATATATTTTCAGATCTATAAACCAAAACCCCCAAAAATACCTTGCTGCAATTTATTTATTTTTACTTTGTTTTACGGTTTAGTAATCATTTATACCTATCTCTTTTAGATCTCACTCTTGTTCGTGACCGTGAAGGGATTGACAACCCATTTTTCGTGCTGAGTGCAAGTGTTTGTTAGTTGTTGCAGGTGCATAGATTGGAGACTTGCTTGTGCCTCCTACTGGATTGATAACTTGGTTCTTAACTGAGGGAAATACTTATCTCTACTTTGCTGCATCACCATTTCCTCTTCAAGGGAAAAATCAACGCAAGCTCAAGAAGTAGCACGGCCAGGAAGATGGACAAGCCGGTTGCGCTCCTCGTCCACGATGACACAGAGGAGGACCCCACTTCATGGCCATTCTTGGCCGTCTTGCTGGGATCCACTTCCACGTCCCCATTGTGGGTGGCGGCAGACGGCTAATACATCTCCAACGTATCTATAATTTTGATTGTTCCATGCTATTAAAGTATCAATCTTGGAATTTTTATATACATTTACTAGCAACTTTATATCATTTTTTGGGACTAACCTATTGACATAGTGCCTAGTGCAAGTTGCTGCTTTTTGCTTGTTTTTTTTACTTTGCAGAATATCAATACCAAACGAAATCCAATTGCCACAAACCTTTTTGGAGATTTTTTTCTAGTGATAAGAGACCCTAGAAGCTTCTGGAGCAGACGAGAGAAGTCCTGTGGGGCCCACTAGACACCAGGGCGCACCACGGGCCTCTGGCGCGCCCTGATGGGTACTGGGGCCCATAGGAGGCTTCTTGACCTACCTCTGCCTCTATAAATACTCTAAAATCCCAAAAAACCTAGGGGAGTCGACGAAATACTTTTTTCGCCGCCGCAAGTTCCAAAACCATGAGATCCAATCTAGAGGCCTTTCCCGACATTCTGCCGGATGGGGCAACGATCACGGAGGGGTTCTTCATCATCCTTGCTGCCCCTCCGATGATGCGTGAGTAGTTTGCCACAGACCTATGGGTCCGTAGTTAGTAGCTAGATGGCTTCTTCTCTCTTTTTAATCTTCAATACAATGTTCTCCTTGATGTTCTTGGAGATCTATTTGATGTAATGACTTTTTGCGGTGTGTTTGTTGGGACCCGATGAATTGTGAGTTTATGATCAGATCTATCCACAAATATTATTTGAGTTTTCTCTGAACTCTTTTATGCTTGATTGTTATAGCCTCATATTTCTTCTCCAAATTATTGGTTTGGTTTGGCCAACTAGATTGATTTTTCTTGCCATGGGAAGAGGTGCTTTATGATGGGTTCGATCTTGCAGTGCTCAATCTCAGTGAAAGAAGGAGACATGACACGCATGTATCGTTGCTATTAAGGGTAACAAGATGGGGTTTATTCATACGTGAGTTTATCTTGTCTACATCATGTCATCTTGCCTAATGCATTACTCTGTTTTTCCATGAACTTAATACACTAGATGCATGCTGGATAGCGGTCGATGTGTGGAGTAATAGTAGTAGATGCAGGCAGGATTCGGTCTACTAATCTTGGACGTGATGCCTATATACATGATCATTGCCTTGGATATCGTCATAATTATTTGCTTTTCTATCAATTACCCAACACTAATTTGTTTACCCACCGTATGCTATTTTCTAAAGAGAAGGGTCTAGTGAAAACTACGGCCCCCGGGTCTATTTCCTATCATATTAAAACTAAAAATACCTTGCTGCAATTTTCTTTTATTCATTTTATTTTGTGTTTTAGTTAGATCTATTTATCAAATCTCATACAATTTAATCTATCTCAATATCGTTGAGGGATTGACAACCCCTTTACACGTTGGGTTGCAAGTATTTGTTGTTTGTGTGCAGGTGCTGTTTACATAGTGTTGCTTGGTTCTCCTACTGGATTGATAACCTTAGTTTCATAACTGAGGGAAATACTTACCTCTGCTGTGTTGCATCATCCCCTCCTCTTCGAGGAAATACCAACGCAGATTACAAGCAATCACCGGCAACATGCTCTAGGGCTTGTCAGGGCTCGAGGGGGCAGGAAGAGTGTGGAAGTGGGGTGAAGCGATAGTGGAGGTGGATGTGGACTGGCCGGTCCAAGGCTTCGCCATTAAAAATACGTTTCGGGGATGGCTGGGTGGCTGACATGCGGGCCCGTCCATGCGTGCGAATAAAATGGGGCCGGTGAGAAGTGATTGCACAACCGACATGCAGGCCCGAGGGCTGACGACAAGAGGACGCGTCCGTCTCGAAGCAAATTCGACCCAAATTTGCGTCCGAATTTAGTCGAGGCAGACATGAAACGAACATAATTAGGGTTGCTCTCGCGCGTTGGGCCATCACATTTCGTCCCAAATAGACTGGTTGATGCGGAGCATCCTACGGTCATCCCCATGGACCTACCTTTGTCTCCCAAGACACCACACGGACCGATGGCACGAGCTCGTGCAAGGGCAATCGAGAACAAGGTTAACTCTCTCCTTGTTGAACTCCCCTTTGACCCACTTGAGACATGGCTACTACCTCAAATGGAGACACTTTGCATGCTTGGGTACCAAGGAGAAGTTATGGTGCAAGATGGACGCCAAGAGCATGGAGAAGAATCTGCCCGGTCCAGAAATCCCGGTACAACCGCCCAACCACCGGTCAACTACCATCCGACCGGTACAACCGCTCGACCACCACCCAACTATCGGTCCAACTTCTGTGATCGAGCGGCACAAGACTAGTATACCGCCCCGGTTTCCCCCCAGCTGTGGTAAGACCGGTACAACCGCTAATTACCTCCGGGAACACCTCCAGGAACTAGTGCAAGAGCTCCAAGCGGTACAACCGCCCCCATGACCGGTACTACCGCCCTGCCTGTGCGCAGTGAAAGGGGTTTCAACCCATGTATCCCCAACTTACCCCTTGATACGTCTCCAAAGTATCTATAATTTTTGATTGTTCCATTCTATTATATTATCTGTTTTGGATGTTTAATGGGCTTATTATACACTTTTATATTATTTTTGGGACTAACCTACTAACCAAAGGCCCAGTGCAAATTGCTATTTTTTTGCCTATTTCAGTGTTTTGCAGAAAAGGAATATCAAACGGAATCCAAACAGAATGAAACCTTCGGGAGAGCCGTTTTTGGAACAAACGCAACCCAGGATACTTGGAGTGGACGTCAAGGAAGCAACAAGGCGGCCACGAGGTAGGAGGGCGCGCCCAGGGGGTAGGCGCTGTTGGGGAACGTAGTAATTTCAAAAATTTCCTACGCACACGCAAGATCATGGTGATGCATAGCAACGAGAGGAGAGAGTGTTGTCCACGTACCCTCGTAGACCGAAAGTGGAAGCGTTAGCACAACGCGGTTGATGTAGTCGTACGTCTTCACGATCCGACCGATCAAGTACCGAACGCACGACACCTCCGAGTTCAGCACACGTTCAGCTCGATGACATCCCTCGAACTCCGATCCAGCCAAGCTTTGAGGGAGAATTCCGTCAGCACGACGGCATGGTGACGATGATGATGTTCTACCGACGCAGGGCTTCGCCTAAGCACCGCTACGATATTATCGAGGTGGACTATGGTGGAGGGGGCACCGCACACGGCTAAGAGATCCAAGGGATCAATTGTTGTGTTTCCAAGGGGTGCCCCCCCTCCCCGTATATAAAGGAGTGGAGGAGGGGGAGGGCCGGCCCTCTCTATGGCGCGCCCTAGGAGGAGTCCTACTCCCACCGGGAGTAGGATTCCCCCCTTCCAAGTAGTAGGAGTAGGAGTCAAGGAAAGGGGAGAGAGAAGAGAAGGAAGGAGGGGGCGCAGCCCCTCCCCCTAGTCCAATTCGGACTAGGCCTGGGGGGGGGGGGCGCCCAGCATCTCCTCTCTCTTTCCCCTAAAGCCCAATAAGGCCCATATACTCCCCGGCGAATTCCCGTAACTCTCCGGTACTCCAAAAAATACCCGAATCACTCGGAACCTTTCCGATGTCTGAATATAGTCGTCCAATATATCGATCTTTACGTCTCGACTATTTCGAGACTCCTCGTCATGTACCCGATCTCATCCAGGACTCCGAACTACCTTCGGTACATCAAAACACATAAATTCATAATATAACCGTCATCGAACTTTAAGCGTGCGGACCCTACGGGTTCTCCGAACTACCTTCGGTACATCAAAACACATAAATTCATAATATAACCGTCATCGAACTTTAAGCGTGTGGACCCTACGGGTTCGAGAACAATGTAGACATGACCGAGACACGTCTCCGGTCAATAACCAATAGCGGAACCTGGATGTTCATATTGGCTCCCACATATTCTACGAAGATCTTTATCGGTCAAACCGCATAACAACATACGTTGTTCCCTTTGTCATCGGTATGTTACTTGCCCGAGATTCGATCGCCGGTATCTCAATACCTAGTTCAGTCTCGTTACCGGCAAGTCTCTTTACTTGTTCCGTAATACATCATCCCGCAACTAACTCATTACTTACAATGCTTGCAAGGCTTATAGTGATGTGCATTACTGAGTGGGCCCAGATATACCTCTCCGACAATTGGAGTGACAAATCCTAGTCTCGAAATACGCCAACCCAACAAGTACCTTCGGAGACACCTGTAGAGCACCTTTATAATCACCCAGTTACGTTGTGACGTTTGGTAGCACACAAAGTGTTCCTCCGGTAAACGGGAGTTGCATAATCTCATAGTCATAGGAACATGTATAAGTCATGAAGAAAGTAATAGCAGAATACTAAACGATCAAGTGCTAAGCTAACGGAATGGGTCAAGTGAATCACATCATTCTCCTAATGATGTGATCCCGTTAATCAAATGACAACTCATGTCTATGGCTAGGAAACATAACCATCTTTGATCAACGAGCTTGTCAAGTAGAGGCATACTAGTGACACTCTGTTTGTCTATGTATTCACACAAGTATTATGTTTCCGGTTAATATAATTCTAGCATGAATAATAAACATTTATCATGAAATAAGGAAATAAATAATAACTTTATTATTGCCTCTAGGGCATATTTCCTTCAGTCTCCCACTTGCACTAGAGTCAATAATCTAGATCACATCGCCATGTGATTTAACATCAATAGTTCACATCACCATGTGATTAACACCCATAGTTCACATCGTCATGTGACCAACACCCAAAGGGTTTACTAGAGTCAATAATCTAGTTCACATCGCTATGTGATTAACACCCAAAGAGTACTAAGGTGTGATCATGTTTTGCTTGTGAGAGAAGTTTAGTCAATAGGTCTGCCATATTCAGATCCGTATGTATTTTGCAAATTTCTATGTCTACAATGCTCTGCACGGAGCTACTTTAGCTAATTGCTCCCACTTTCAATATGTATCCAGATGAAGACTTAGAGTCATCTGGATCAGTGCCAAAACTTGTATCGACGTAACCCTTTTACGACGAACCTTTTGTCACCTCCATAATCGAGAAACATATCATTATTCCACTAAGGATAATTTTGACAGCTGTCCAGTGATCTACTCCTAGATCACTATTGTACTCCCTTGCCAAAATCAGTTTAGGGTATACAATAGATCTGGTACATATCATGGCATACTTTATAGAACCTATGGCTGAGGCATAGGGAATGACTTTCATTCCCTTTATATCTTCTGCCGTGGTCGGGCTTTGAGTCTTACTCAATTTCACACCTTGTAACACAGGCAAGAACTCTTTCTTTGACTGTTCCATTTTGAACTACTTCAAAATCTTGTCAAGGTATGTACTCATTGGAAAAACTTATCAAGCGTTTTGATCTATCTCTATAGATCTTGATGCTCAATATGTAAGCAGCTTCACCGAGGTCTTTCTTTGAAAAACTCCTTTCAAACACTCCTTTATGCTTTGCAGAATAATTCTACATTATTTCCGATCAACAATATGTCATTCACATATACTTATCAGAAATGCTGTAGTGCTCCCACTCACTTTCTTGTAAATACAGGCTTCACCGCAAGTCTGTATAAAATTATATGCTTATCAAAGCGTATATTCCAACTCCGAGATGCTTGCACCAGTCCATAGATGAATCGCTGGAGCTTGCATATTTTGTTAGCACCTTTAGGATTGACAAAACCTTCTGGTTGCATCATATACAACTCTTCTTTAATAAATCCATTAAGGAATGCAATTTTGTTTATCCATTTGCCAGATTTCATAAAATGCGGCAATTTCTAACATGATTCGGACAGACTTTAGCATAGATACGAGTGAGAAACTCTCATCGTAGTCAACACCTTGAACTTGTTGAAAACCTTTTGCGACAATTCTAGCTTTGTTGATAGTAACACTACTATCAGCATCCGTCTTCCTCTTGAAGATCCATTTAATCTCAATGGCTCGCCGATCATTGGGCAAGTCAATCAAAGTCCATACTTTGTTCTCATACATGGATCCCATCTCAGATTTCATGGCCTCAAGCCATTTTGCGGAATCTGGGCTCATCATCGCTTCCTCATAGTTCGTAGGTTCGTCATGGTCAAGTAACATGACCTCCAGAACAGGATTACCATACCACTCTGGTGTAGATCTTACTCTGGTTGATGTACGAAGTTCTGTAGTAAATTGATCTGAAGTTTCATGATCATCATCATTAACTTCCTCACTAATTGGTGCAGGAGTCACAAGAACAGATTTCTGTGATGAACTACTTTCCAATAAGGGAGCAGGTACAGTTACCTCATCAAGTTCTACTGTCCTCCCACTCACTTCTTTCGAGAGAAACTCCTTCTCTAGAAAGGATCCATTCTTAGCAACGAATGTCTTGCCTTCGGATTTGTGACAGAAGGTGTACCCAACAGTCTCCTTTGGTATCCTATGAAGACACATTTCTCCGATTTGGGTTCGAGCTTATCAGGTTGAAACCTTTTAACATAAGAATTGCAACTCCTGTCACGACCGGTTTTCCAATAAAAATATTTATTGAGAAATCAATCCCTTTTACGGACCAGTAGAGAAGAATCCTTCTTACTGGTAGACAAAGTCTTGATCACAGAAGAAAAATACCAGGAGTACTGAATATAATACAAGGTTGAGCGGAGACTGCTCAACAATTTATTACAAGCGCGCCGATGAAACATAATGGCGGATAGGGTGGCATAACTACTAACTCACGATAGAAGTGGTGGTGGATATATCACAACGAAGTGGGTGATATGACTCCTGACATCTAACAACTCTTCGAGCGTC
Organism: Triticum aestivum; assembly: GCF_018294505.1. NCBI lineage: Eukaryota > Viridiplantae > Streptophyta > Magnoliopsida > Poales > Poaceae > Triticum > Triticum aestivum. The sequence goes on along the minus strand of NC_057814.1, from coordinate 412,554,003 downwards.
GGAGTGAGGCTCGAGGAGACTTATAGCGGGTGGCGGAAGCGTATATAATACAAGTGACCAATATCCAGGATCGCACGGGACTGACTGGGATTCCTCTAGGCGTCGGACTCACTATCAAACTCTTCATCCATGAGATCGCCTTCGTCAACATCTGGCCAAATCAACAAGCCAGGTGAGTACTATGAAAGTACTCGCAAGACAGTTCGGACATAAGATATAACAAATGTAAACATGATGCATATGAACAGATCAACAAGTGCACTCAGACAACGAGATAATAATGCATGGGAAAAATAAAGAGAAGTCGGGCGGTAGTCCTCCCGAAAACCCAAAATAATACTGAGGGCTAAACGAGTGTCTGAATGACTCCTCGAGAGGAAACAAAAGAAATAACAATGCCGCAGTCGGGCGTCAAGGCGACACCACATAAAGGGCTTACAATAAAATAAATGACAGTGCGTGCGACAGTCGGACGTCTGAGCGACATCACATAAAGGGCTTATATTGAAAATAAATGACAAACATGCCACAGTCGGACGTCTGAGCGACATCACATAAAGGGCTTATATCAAAGGTAAAATAACAAGAGTGCCACAGTCGGACGTCTGAGCGACATCACATAAAGGGCTTATATCAAAGGTAAAATAACAAGAGTGCCACAGTCGGATGTCTGAGCGACATCACATAAAGGGCTTATATCATAACTTAATAATTTAGTAGCTCAAAAATATGAATCATTTCAAGTACGAGATAAGTAAAAGGTTAGTCCATCCACAGGAATAACAATCAAACTGGGTTTACCAGTCAAGCTTGTTCACCGGGGATATACCATGAGGATTGACATAGATATGGATATACTGGCCATGGTCCTTGACCATAGATACGATGACTCGGAAGGATTTGACTCTGCAGAGTTTGTACTTTAACCACAGCCAACGGATTTCAGTAGTCACGGGGACTAGTTCCGTTTACGGTGTTTTAGAAGAAACACATCTAACCAGTACACACCCATTCAACATTCCGAAGCCAGGAATCACCCTCGGCAACGTTCAAGAAAAACCTTGAGACGGGGAGGCTACAACCTCGCGTAGCATGGGATCAAATTTATATACGCGCGCTCTAAGGGGTGCCCCCCTCTCGGTCCCAACCGGAAACACCCATGCCCCCTGACCGGATGACTGGCTTTAATCCAGGGCCATGGAACCCTCATCCCGGCCCCTCTATTTGGTGTGTACACGGAAAGAGGTTACCAACTTACTACACCGTATTCTTGGCAGAAAACATGTGGCGGCACGGAAAGGGGAAGAACGATAACGTGACTCAGTCCATGTTAACATTGGAGTTTATCAGACATCGTAAGGCTGGCATGCTACAACAATACCACCTTACTGCCTTTCATGTCACCACATGACTAGGCCATCTCTCATCAGAGATCACAGTAACTTCGGAGCACACGGATAGTTGCCTTACATGCAACGAGATACTCACCGATGCTCATATGCCATGCACAAACCATTCAAGCAAACATGCAAAACACCCGTCATATCAAAGGTTCAAACATGCTTGCCTGGTTCGGAGAAGTCGGAGTCTAGCTCGGCGAAGCTCGCGGCTCCGTCACCTCTTCCGGAACCTACGGTATAGCGAAAACGTATACTAACGTGAAAATCATCGCGTGCATAAAAGTTGTCCCAAAAAATTTCCAAATAAATACTATAAAAAACTAGACAAAAATACAAGACTGACAGAAAAAGAATCACTCAAAAATAATCTTTTATCAAAAAGTTATAAGGGTTTTAGTCCAGGGACTAATCTGTGATGAAACAGAAAAGATCCAGGGACTTAACTGAGAACACAGAAAACGGTTCGGAGGGAAAGACGTCAGCCCAAAGAGAAAACGTATTTGCCCAAAGGCGCCAACGGAAAACGGTTCGAGGGGGAAAAGAATAGAGGCTGACAGGGGGGTCCACATGTCAGGTTTGAAAACCTCGCCGGCGCTCGAAGACTGCGGTGGTCGCCGGCGTTGAACCACGGCGAGACAGGGAGATCGGAGTGTACCAAGAGTTTCAGTGCGTCCTTCCGCGTCGGTGGGTGGTGGACTCGACCGACGGAGAGCACCACGTCGACGGCGACACTTTCTCCGGAGGACGGCGGCTCGGGCGATGGTGGAGAACTCCGGTGGGTGCTGCAAACTCCGAATTGAAGCGCGGGTCAGGAGAGTGGATGCATAAGGAAGCTACTGGCAAGAGCTGAGAGGTAGAGGTGCACGCACTGGAGCGAATCGAGCTGGATCCCGTGGCGGGTCGCGGCGGCCGGAGTTGGGGAAGAAAGCTCCCTCGGGGCTCTTCCAGTGGCTTGGCGTGGTCTTGGTGGAGTGCAGAGGTGGTGTGGGTTCGAGTTCGAGCTCGGGGCCTCTATTTATAGGCGATCCAAGGGGGTGGCTGTGAACGGGAAATCTCCGGTGAGCGATTACGGCGAGACAGTGGTTGGGCAGTGGGTTTAGGAGGTTGGGCATCATCAGTGAGAGTTACTGGTCCCGTTCCACTGCTAAACTTTGTCGGTCTTGGCGTAACGGCGCCGATCTTCGACGGGGCGGCCGTACGGGCACGGCGGCGGCAGAGAGCGCGCTCCGCGCCCAGCGGTTCACGACGAGGGTGGCAGCGTGCACGGGGGAGTGGATGGCCACGCGGCGGCCTCCGGTGGCTTGGGCGGCGCTGGGTGGCGCCGTCCACGCTGCGCCCCTCTCTGGCGGCCGCAAAGCCGCCGCTGCCGTCGCTCACGGGGTGGCGCACCTCCTCCTGCTCGTCGCCGACGCCCGCAACCTTCCAGGCGTTCGTGCGGTGCCAGGGACAAGAGGGAGGGGACTGGGAGCAAGGCGCCACAGCGACACTGGTGAGATTGACAACGAACACTGAAGAAAACGACAGTAGTTTCAGACATTGTAACTGAACTTGACTGAACATGATAGCAACAGTGTCCAGCAGGTGTTCGATGAAATGATTTGGCAAGGAGAATTTTTTTTCTGGAGCTGGGACTTGGTGAGGTGACCTCTCAATGCACCCAGAGGCTGCCTGAATTTTCTCAGATTTTTAGGAGAAGAATTCAAATGAATTTCATCAAATTTGGCAAATCTGGTCCAAACTTGCAGCAAGTGTAGTTTGAAATATTTGAACTGGAGACCAGTGGATCTTCATGGATCCTGGTTGAGGGCTCAAAGGACTAGCTAGGGAAATTGGTTTGGAGACAAAACTCAAAGCAGAAAAGGTAGCTCCTTTGTAAATCTCCAAGGATCAAAATAGAAGGCAGAAATTGTTTTGATGAGAATTAAATGGAAAAGAAATTATGGGGAGGTTCAAACTGCTGGATTTGAGGAGTGACTTGACACAAAGATGGGGAAAGGCTTATGGGAGTGGATTCCCACTTAGGTCATGGCAAGAGGAATTTTTAAAAGGGGAAAAGATCACTCAAAAATGCCCTAGGGCTATTTAAAAGATTTTTCAAAAGAAATTTTCCCAAGTGAGAAGCATTTGGTTTTGAGTCCAAATAAAAGGGCAAACCTCCAAGACCAAAATCAAGTCTTGGGTGAATCCAAAACAAAACACTTGCCATAAAAGAATGTTTTTGAGATGGTGGGTTCTTTAGAATAAAAAAAATTTAAATACCCTCCTCAAATAAAAAAAACGAAAGTTTGAAAAATCCAATTAAAAATTTTGGGTGTCACAACACCTACCCCCTTAGGAAAAATCTCGTCCTCGAGATTTCAGCTGATCCTCAAATAGATGTGGGCACTCTGCCCGAAGAAAATCTTCTCTTTCCCAGGTAGCTTCATCCTCTGTGTGATTGCTCCACTGGACCTTGAAGAATTTAGTTGTTTTCTGACGGGTCCTCCGTTCAGACTCTTCCAATATCTTTACTGGCCGCTCTCTGTAGGTGAGGTCTGGTTGCACATCAATGCTCTCATGAGGTACCTGCTTTTCCGGGTTGTTCACACATTTCCTCAACTGTGAGACGTGAAACACGTCGTGGACGTCTGACAGCTCCTTGGGTAGTTCTAGCTGGTAGGCTACGGTGCCTCTTCGTGCAACTATACAGAATGGTCCAATAAATCTCGGGGCTAGCTTCCCCTTAATTTTGAACCGTTGCAGGCCCCTCATAGGAGACACTCGTAGGTATACGGAGTCACCGGGTTCAAAGCTGACCTCACGATGTTTTTGATCGTAATAGCTCTTCTGTCGGCTTTGGGCTGCCTTGAGTCTGTCCCTGATCTGTTTAACCTTCTCCTCGGCCTCCTTGAGCATGTCTGGGCCGAAGATACGACTGTCACCTGTTTCCGACCAATTCAGTGGGGTACGACACCTCCGTCCGTACAAGGCTTCGAAGGGTGCCATTTGTAAGCTGGCTTGGTAACTGTTGTTGTAAGCAAACTCGGCATACGGCAAACTTCCTTCCCAACTGGATCCATAGGTGAGCACACAGGCTCTCAGCATGTCCTCTAGGATTTGGTTCACGCGTTCCGTTTGTCCATCAGTCTGAGGGTGGTACGTTGTACTGAAAGCTAGTTGCGTGCCCAGAGCTTGTTGTAGGTGATCCCAGAATTTGGAGACAAATTGGGTGCCTCGGTCGGATACTATAGTCTTTGGGACTCCATGCAGACAAACTATACGGGAGAGATAAAGCTTGGCTAGCCTTTGAGTGGAGTAGGTCGTCTTCACGGGAATGAAATGGGCAACCTTGGTTAGTCGATCTGTGATGACCCATATGGCATCATTTCCTCGTTGAGATCGAGGTAGTCCGACGATGAAGTCCATTCCAATTTCAACCCATTTCCACTCAGGTATCCGGTTTGGCTGTAGTGGCCCTGCTGGCTTTTGATGCTCGGCTTTGATGCGCTGACATGAATCGCAACAAGCAATAAATGCGGCTATATCCCTTTTCATACCGTGCCACCAAAATCTTTCCTGAATGTCTTTGTACATTTTGGTTCCTCCAGGGTGGATCGAGTATGGAGCGGTGTGGCTTTCGGTTAGGATTTGTTGCTTGAGTTCCTCAATGTTTGGTAAGCAAAGTCTGACCCCATACCATAATATTCCTGTATTGTCGGTGACGAACTCTGAAGCCTTGCCAAGGCTCATTTTCCTCTTTATTCCTTTGATGCTGGGGTGCCCTTGCTGAGCCTTCTTAATTTGCTCCACTAGGGTGGGTTGTATCTCCAGACTTGATACGGTGCCCTCAGAGACCAACACCATGTTGAGTCTAGCGAACTCTTGCTGAAACTCAGGCCTCAAGTTTTGTGGACTGTCGTTGCCCGGGCTGGGGTTCCGACTAAGGGCATCAGCCACTACATTTGCCTTCCCTGGATGGTAGTGAATGCCGACATCATAGTCCTTGACCAATTCCAACCAGCGTCGTTGGCGTAAATTTAGCTCTGGTTGTGTGAAGATATATTTGAGGTTCTTATGGTCCGTATATATTTCACAACGGTTTCCCAACAGAAAGTGCCTCCATTCTTTGAGTGCATGGATGACCGCTGCTAGCTCCAAGTCATGGGTTGGATAATTTTCCTCATGCTTCCGTAGTTGCCTGGAAGCATACGCGACAACTTTGCCATCCTGCATCAGCACGCATCCGAGGCCCTTCCGGGACGCGTCACAATACACTTCAAAAACTCTTGTGTATGTCTGGCACAGTTAAGACCGGTGCGGTTGTTAGTTTCTTCTTGAGTTCTTGGAAGCTTTTCTCGCATGCTTCCATCCATACAAATTTCTTGTCTTTCTTGAGCAATCGTGTCATCGGTTTTGCCACTGTGGAGAATCCTTCAATAAATCTCCGGTAATATCCAGCCATTCCAAGGAAACTTCGCACATCTGTCACGTTGGCTGGTGGCTTCCAGTCAAGTATGGCTTTGACCTTTTCTGGGTCTACGGCCACGCCTTCTTGGGTTAATATATGGCCTAGGAAACCAACTTGCCTTAGCCAAAATTCACACTTGCTAAATTTGGCGTATAATTGATGTTTCCTTAATTCTCCCAGAACAATTCTGAGATGCTCAGCATGCTCTTCTGGTGTTTTTGAATATACCAGGATGTCGTCAATGAATACCACAACAAATTTGTCCATGAATTTCATAAACACTTTGTTCATGAGGTGGATGAAATATGCGGGGGCGTTCGTTAATCCAAATGGCATTACTGTGAACTCATATAATCCATATCTGGAAGTGAATGCTGTCTTAGGGATATCCTCTGTCCGTACTTTCAATTGATGATATCCCGATCTTAAATCAATTTTTGAGAACACCTTGGCTTGAGCGAGCTGGTCAAACAAGTCATTTATCCGTGGCATCGGATATTTGTTTTTGATGGTGACCATATTGAGAGCTCGATAGTCTATACATAGTCTCAGTGTCCCATCCTTTTTCATGGCGAATAATACTGGTGAACCCCAAGGTGAGGAGCTGGCTCTAATAAAACCTTTGTCTAGCAATTCCTTTATCTGCTTCTTCAATTCAACCAATTCCGAGGGTGCCATTCTATAAGGTTTCTTATAGATGGGAGCGGTGCCAGGTGCTAGTTCGATGCTGAATTCTATCTCTCGGTCTGGTGGCATGCCTGGTAGTTCTTCAGGAAATACGTCAGGGAACTCGCACACCACTGGAACTTTTCTCAGTTCTGAAATGTCCACTTTGTTCAATTTTGGTTGCCGTGACCGTGGTCTTTCTTGAGCTGTAACTTTTATTGTCTTGCCGTGATGGTGCGTGAGAATCACGGTCTGATTGAAACAGTCAATAAATCCTTTGTTGGTGGTTAACCAGTCCATCCCTAAAATGACATCCAGTCCTTTATTTTCCAACACGATAAGATTAGCTTGAAACTGTAGTCCTTCGAACTCAATGATCACTCCTTGGCAGTAACTCTGAGCGATCTGCTTATTTCCGGGGGACTTGATGATCATAGATTTTTCCAAGGGAAGTATCGGAAAACCATGTTGCAAAACAAAATTCTTCGAAACGAACGAATGGGAAGCTCCAGAATCAAACAAAACCGTGGCAGGTACTGTGTTGACAGGGAACGTACCGAGTACGATGTCTGGGGCATTCTGCGCTTCTTCCCTGGTCACATGGTTCAGGTGACCGTTCCTGTGATTGTTGTTGGGGTTGAAATTGTTGCGCTTGGGGGATGGATTATTCCCTCCATTGTTCGGCTTGGGGGCCGAGTTCCTTGGTTTTGGGCACTATTTAGCATAGTGCCCTTCTTCACCACAAGCATAGCATGTGACCCCTGGACGGTACGTGAAGTCCTTGTCCCTAGAATGAAACTGTCTGGTTGGCCTTAGATCAGTAGTCGTGGATTTCCTTGCTTCAGTCCTCTGAACCTCAGTCTTGCTTCAGTTGTTGCGAGCAAGAGTCGTCTTATCCCTCTTTCGCTTGCGGATATCCTCCAGACTACGGCGCTCATTCTCCAAGGTAATGGCCTTGTCAACCAGAGTTTTAAAATCCGGGAAAGTGTGTACAACCAGTTGGCATCTTAGTGCCGGTGCCAGGCCGTCCAAGAATTTTTCCATCCTCTTGTTCTCTGTCATGTGCTCGTCGTAGGCATAACGAGATAGCTGGGTAAACTGACCGTTGTATTCTGTCACTGACATGCCTCTTTGCTTGAGGTCATCAAACTCTCTTTTCTTGATTTTTATGATGCTCCTGGGGATGTGTGCCCCACGAAAGCCTTCCTTGAACTCCTCCCAGGTGATGTTGTGTTCACTGGGATGCATGTGTAGGAAGTTTTCCCACCATGCTGCAGCTGCTCCAGTAAGGTAGTGGGGTGCATAAAGCACCTTCTCATGATCGGAACACTGCGTAATAATTAGCTTTCTTTCGATGTCTCGAAGCCAATCATCGGCTTCAAGTGGCCTATCGGTGTGAGCAAACGTTGGAGGGCGAGTCTTCTGTAATTCAGACAACTTTGAGTGTGGTTGATAGGGCTCATGGTGGTTTCCCATATTGATGACGTGATTCATCATCTCTTGGTGCTGTTGCTGGCTTTGTTCGAAAAGGCGGCACACTTGTGATAAGGCCGCTTCGCTGTCCTGTTGACTAGACTGTCCCTGAGTGAAGTTGTTGCTGGTCTGTGTTCCATAAACTTCTTCTGGCTGATTGGGCATGGAACGAGTCCACGGACGAGACATTTTCCACTCTGGGGTATTATTTAGCAAAACTCATGAGAAGAACTGTGTGGCACAAGGAAAATCTTGCAAAGGCAAAAATTTAAAAGACCCCAAGATTTTTCAAGAAAACAAAAATGGTTTCGCACGGAGAAGAACTGCTCAACACAAATCTTACACGCGAAACGTAAACATACGATACAGCACTCAGGATGCGCGTACACATTCCTGACATGTTATTCAGACTAGCACACTCCTCCGGAAAGCAGCGAACACAACTACTACAAACTAACGTACAGATAAAACATATCATACATGCAGACACAACGCGCGGCTACTCGGCGCACTCAGTCGGAGATGGTGACGATGTCCTTCCCTTTGCCGAGGGTAAGACCCAGCGGTACAGGAGACTCAACCTCCACCTCCTCTCTAGCAGGCTCCAGGCGCGCAGCACTGCGCTGAGGTGATGGCGCGGGTGCGACAGGCGGCAGTGCGGGTGCGGCAGGCGGTGCAGCTCTGACTGGAGTAGGAGCGATGACTCGATCGAACTCCTCAGTGGTAGGCAGACGGCGAGCAGTGGCTAAAATGGCCGGTGAATAAGATGCTGAGGACGAGACGAAAGTCAGAGGCGGTGCCATGTGGAGAAGCTCCTTCCTGCAGGCGGGACCGCCCCGAACTAAGTCCATGCGGGCAGCCACAAGATCGTCCACGAGGTTGTCGAAAGATTCCTCCAGAGCTTTGAGATACTCCACAACCATCTCGATGGCTTCATCTCGCTCTCCCCTATGGTAGGCGAATGCATAGTGACAAGTATATGGCACATGGCATGGGAGGTAGCGGTAGCGACGAGTCTTCATCATAGGAAGAATGTCCCGAAGGCGAGCTATTGCCTCACGGGCAGCCATCTACATGGCATGCCTCTCCGTAGGCATGGCCCTTCCCACAAAACGGAAGTGGCGAGACGCAGAACGTCCTCCCTTGAATTGCACCACGGCCTGGTGCATAGACACGTCGTCGCTGAGCTTGTGCTGGTAAAGCATGAACTCCGGACGAGTGGCTGGCCCGATCGTGAGCTTGGTGATGGAGACGAGCAGTTTGACAAACCCCTCGGGCACATTAGTGAACACCCGAGTCTCGCAGTTGCTGCCAGCCATCTACAAAAATATTTATTGAGAAATCAATCCCTTTTACGGACTAGTAGAGAAGAATCCTTCTTACTGGTAGACAAAGTCTTGATCATAGAAGAAAAATACCAGGAGTACTGAATATAATACAAGGTTGAGCGGAGACTGCTCAACAATTTATTACAAGCGCGCCGATGAAACATAACGGCGGATAGGGTGGCATAACTACTAACTCACGATAGAAGTGGTGGTGGATATATCACAACGAAGTGGGTGATATGACTCCTGACATCTAACAGCTCTTCGAGCGTCGGAGTGAGGCTCGAGGAGACTTATAGCGGGTGGCGGAAGCGTATATAATACAAGTGACCAATATCCAGGATCACACGGGACTGACTGGGATTCCTCTAGGCGTCGGACTCACTATCAAACTCTTCATCCATGAGAACGCCTTCGTCAACATCTGGCCAAATCAACAAGCCAGGTGAGTACTATGAAAGTACTCGCAAGACAGTTCGGACATAAGATATAACAAATGTAAACATGATGCATATGAACAGATCAACAAGTGCACTCAGACAACGAGATAATAATGCATGGGAGAAATAAAGAGAAGTCGGGCGGTAGTCCTCCCGAAATCCCGAAATAATACTGAGGGCCAAACGAGTGTCTGAATGACTCCTCGAGAGGAAACAAAAGAAATAACAATGCCGCAGTCGGGCGTCAAGGCGACACCACATAAAGGGCTTACAATAAAATAAATGACAGTGCGTGCCACAGTCGGACGTCTGAGCGACATCACATAAAGGGCTTATATTGAAAATAAATGACAAGCATGCCACAGTCGGACGTCTGAGCGACATCACATAAAGGGCTTATATCAAAGGTAAAATAACAAGAGTGCCACAGTCGGACGTCTGAGCGATATCACATAAAGGGCTTATATCAAAGGTAAAATAACAAGAGTGCCACAGTCGGACGTCTGAGCGACATCACATAAAGGGCTTATATCATTACTTAATAATTTAGTAGCTCAAAAATATGAATCATTTCAAGTACGAGATAAGTAAAAGGTTAGTCCATCCACAGGAATAACAATCATACTGGGTTTACCAGTCAAGCTTGTTCACCGGGGATATACCACGAGGATTGACATAGATATGGATATACTGGCCATGGTCCTTGACCATAGATACGATGACTCGGAAGGATTTGACTCTGCAGAGTTTGTACTTTAACCACAACCAACGGATTTCAGTAGTCACGGGGACTAGTTCCGTTTACGGTGTTTTAGAAGAAACACATCTAACCAGTACACACCCATTCAACATTCCGAAGCCAGGAATCACCCTCGGCAACGTTCAAGAAAAACCTTGAGACGGGGAGGCTACAACCTCGCATAGCATGGGATCAAATTTATATACGCGCGCTCTAAGGGGTGCCCCCCTCTCGGTCCCAATCGGAAACACCCATGCCCCCTGACCGGATGACTGGCTTTAATCCAGGGCCATGGAACCCTCATCCCGGCCCCTCTATTTGGTGTGTACACGGAAAGAGGTTACCAACTTACTACACCGTATTCTTGGCAGAAAACATGTGGCGGCACGGAAAGGGGAAGAACGATAACGTGACTCAGTCCACGTTAACATTGGAGTTTATCGGACATCGTAAGGCTGGCATGCTACAACAATACCACCTTACTGCCTTTCATGTCACCACATGACTAGGCCATCTCTCATCAGAGATCACAGTAACTTCGGAGCACACGGATAGTTGCCTTACATGCAACGAGATACTCACCGATGCTCATATGCCATGCACAAACCATTCAAGCAAACATGCAAAACACCCGTCATATCAAAGGTTCAAACATGCTTGCCTGGTTCGAAGAATTCGGAGTCTAGCTCGGTGAAGTTCGCGGCTCCGTCACCTCTTCCGGAACCTACGGTATAGCGAAAACGTATACTAACGTGAAAATCATCGCGTGCATAAAAGTTGTCCCAAATTTTTTCCAAATAAATACTATAAAAAACTAGACAAAAATACAAGACTGACAGAAAAAGAATCACTCAAAAATCATCTTTTATCAAAAAGTTATAAGGGTTTTAGTCCAGGGACTAATCTGTGATGAAACAGAAAAGATCCAGGGACTTAACTGAGAAAACAGAAAACGGTTCGGAGGGAAAGACGTCAGCCCAAAGAGAAAACGTATTTGCCCGAAGGCGCCAACGGAAAATGGTTCGAGGGGGAAAAGAATAGAGGCTGACAGGGGGTCCACATGTCAGGTTTGAAAACCTCGCCGGCGCCCGAAGACTGCGGTGGTCGCCGGCGTTGAACCACGGCGAGACAGGGAGATCGGAGTGTACCAAGAGTTTCAGTGCGTCCTTCCGCATCGGTGGGTGGTGGACTCGACCGACGGAGAGCACCACGTCGACGGCAACACTTTCTCCGGCGGACGGCGGCTCGGGCGATGGTGGAGAACTCCGGTGGGTGCTGCAAACTCCGAATTGAAGCGCGGGTCAGGAGAGTGGATGCATAAGGAAGCTACTGGAAAGAGCTGAGAGGTAGAGGTGCACGCACGGGAGCGAATCGAGCTGGATCCCGTGGCGGGTCGCGGCGGTCGGAGTTGGGGAAGAAAGCTCCCTCGGGGCTCTTCCAGTGGCTTGGCGTGGTCTTGGTGGAGTGCAGAGGTGGTGTGGGTTCGAGTTCGAGCTCGGGGCCTCTATTTATAGGCGATCCAAGGGGGTGGCCGTGAACGGGAAATCTCCGGCGAGCGATTACGGCGAGACAGTGGTTGGGCAGTGGGTTTAGGAGGCTGGGCATCATCAGTGAGAGTTACTGGTCCCGTTCCACTTCTAAACTTGGTCGGTTTTGGCGTAACGGCGCCGGTCTTCGACGGGGCGGCCGTACGGGCACGGCGGCGGCAGAGAGCGCGCTCCGCGCCCAGCGGTTCACGACGAGGGTGGCAGCGCGCACGGGGGAGTGGATGGCCACGCGGCGGCCTCCGGTGGCTTGGGCGGCGCTGGGTGGCGCCGTCCACGCTGCGCCCCTCTCTGGCGGCCGCAAAGCCGCCGCTGCCGTCGCTCACGGGGTGGCGCACCTCCTCCTGCTCGTCGCCGATGCCCGCAACCTTCCAGGCGTTCGTGCGGTGCCAGGGACAAGAGGGAGGGGACGGGGAGCAAGGCGCCACAGCGGCACTGGCGAGATTGACAACGAACACTGAAGAAAACGACAGTAGTTTCAGACATTGTAACTGAACTTGACTAAACATGATAGCAACAGTGTCCAGCAGGTGTTCGATGAAATGATTTGGCAAGGAGAATTTTTTTTCTGGAGCTGGGACTTGGTGAGGTGACCTCTCAATGCACCCAGAGGCTGCCTGAATTTTCTCAAATTTTTAGGAGAAGAATTCAAATGAATTTCATCAAATTTGGCAAATCTGGTCCAAACTTGCAGCAAGTGTAGTTTGAAATATTTGAACTGGAGACCAGTGGATCTTCATGGATCCTGGTTGAGGGCTCAAAGGACTAGCTAGGGAAATTGGTTTGGAGACAAAACTCAATGCAGAAAAGGTAGCTCCTTTGTAAATCTCCAAGGATCAAAATAGAAGGCAGAAATTGTTTTTGATGAGAATTAAATGGAAAAGAAATTATGGGGAGGTTCAAACTACTGGATTTGAGGAGTGACTTGACACAAAGATGGGGAAAGGCTTATGGGAGTGGCTTCCCACTTAGGTCATGGCAAGAGGAATTTTTAAAAGGGGAAAAGATCACTCAAAAATGCCCTAGGGCTATTTAAAAGATTTTTCAAAAGAAATTTTCCCAAGTGAGAAGCATTTGGTTTTGAGTCCAAATAAAAGGGCAAACCTCCAAGACCAAAATTAAGTCTTGGGTGAATCCAAAACAAAACACTTACCATAAAAGAATGTTTTTGAGATGGTGGGTTCTTTAGAAGAAAAAAAATTTAAATACCCTCCTCAAATAAAAAAAAACAAAAGTTTGAAAAATCCAATTAAAAATTTTGGGTGTCACAACTCCAAACTTTAAGAAACGACAACTTTGGTTGCTTGCCAAACCACAGTTCATATAGTGTCATCTCAACGGATTTAGATGGCACCCTTTGTAACGTGAATGCAGCTGTCTCTAATGCATAACCCCAAAACGATAGTGGTAGATTGGTAAGAAACATCATAGATCGCACCATATCTAATAAAGTACAGTTATGACGTCTGGACACACCATTACGCTGTGGTGTTCTAGGTGGCGTGAGTTGCGAAACTATTCCGCATTGTTTCAAATGAAGACCAAACTCGTAACTCAAATATTCTCCTCCACGATCAGATCGTAGAAACTTTATTTTCTTGTTACGATGATTTTCCACTTCACTCTGAAATTATATGAACTTTTCAAATGTTTCAGACTTATGTTTCATCAAGTAGATATACTCATATCTTCTCAAATCATCTGTGAAGGTCAGAAAATAACGATACCCGCCACGAGCATCAACACCCATTAGACCGCATACATCGGTATGTATTATTTTCCGGCGCTCTGCCGGAGGGGGAATCGATCACGGATGGCCTCTACCTCAACACCATGGCCTCTCTGATGATGTGCGAGTAGTTTACCACAGACCTTCGGGTCCATAGTTATTAGCTAGATGGCTTCTTCTCTCTCTTTGGATCTCAATACAAAGTTCTCCTCGATCTCCTTGGAGATCTATTCGATGTAATAACTTTTTGCGGTGTGTTTGTCGAGATCCGATGAATTGTGGGTTTATGATCAAGTTTATCTATGAACAATATTTGAATCTTCTCTGAATTCTTATATGCATGATTTGATATCTTTGCAAGTCTCTTTGAATTATCAGTTTGGTTTGGCCTACTAGATTGATCTTTCTTGCAATGGGAGAAGTGCTTAGCTTTGGGTTCAATCTTGCGGTGCTCGATCCCAGTGACAGCAGGGGAAACGACACGTATTGTATTGTTGCCATCAAGGATAAAAATATGGGGTTTATATCATATTGCTTGAGTTTATCCCTCTACATCATGCCATCTTGCCTAATGCGTTATTATGTTCTTATGAACTTAATACTCTAGATGCATGCTGGATAGCGGTCGATGTGTGGAGTAATAGTAGTAGATCCAGAATCGTTTCGGTCTACTTGACACAGATGTGATGCCTATATACATGATCATGCCTCGATATTCTCATAACTATGCGCTTTTCTATCAATTGCTCGACAGTAATTTTTTCACCCACCGTAGAATTTGCTATCTTGAGAGAAGCCACTAGTGAAACCTATGGCCCCCGGGTCTATTTTCCATCATATTAATCTCCCATCAATTAGTTATTTCTGTCGCCGTTTATTTTGCATTCTTTACTTTTCAATCTATACAACAAAAATACCAAAAATATTATCTTATTATCTCTATCAGATCTCACTTTTGCAAGTGGCCGTGAAGGGATTGACAACCCCTTTATCGTGTTGGTTGCAAGGTTCTTATTTGTTTGTGCAGGTACTAGGCGACTTGCGTGTAACCTCCTACTAGATTGATACCTTGGTTCTCAAAAACTGAGGGAAATACTTACGCTACTTTGCTGCATCACCCTTTCCTCTTCAAGGGAAAACCAACGCATGCTCAAGAGGTAGCAAGAAGGATTTCTGGCGCCGTTGCCGGGGAGGTGTACACCAAGTCAAGTCAAGATTTGATCTCCCGACAACGAGCCATTTTTGGCGCCATTGCCGGGGAGATCTACGCACAAGTCAAGACATACCAAGTACCCTTCACAAACTCTTCTCCCACGCATTACATTATTTGCCATTTGCCTCTCGTTTTCCTCTCCCCCACTTCACCTTTGCCTTCTCTTCGCCCTTCCTCCGTTCGATCTTGTGTTACCATGTGCCTTCTTTTTGCTTGCATCTTCGCTTGCTAAAAGTTTATGGATCCTCATCCCCTTGCTAATATTTTTAAGAGATCCAATTATGATGAACCAATTTCTAGTGATTTGAGTGCACTAGATTATCTTTATGAGGTTTTGCTTGAAATTCGTGAATCAGAAAATTGTGATGAAGAAATTTATGAAGAGATTCACGATAGCTCCTTGAATAAAAAGCATGACTGCAATGATTTTACTATAAATTCTCTTGATGTAATTGTGCTAATAATATGCAAAACCCTAAGCTTGGGGATGCTAGTTTTGCTATGTCTACTACTTGTTGCAATGATCATGATTGGGGTGATTCTTCTTATGATCTTGAAAATTTATTTAAGCCCCATGATGAATATGAGATTGATAATAGTTTTTGCAATAATATTGAAAGTGGGTTTGGAAGAGTGTCAACTTTAGATGCCACATATTTGGAGAATGTTCAATCTTATGGTATTTTTGATAAAAGTGGGTTTGGAGAGGTCATGACTTTAGTTAATGATAATCCCACTATTTTGGAAGAGTGTCAACTTCGCATGCATGTGGATCGTGTTGAGAATATGTTATGTGATAGCTATTTTGTTGAGTTTTCCTATGATCCTACATGTAATTATTATGAGAGAGGAAAATATGGTTGTAGAAATTTTTATCTTACTAAATTACCTCTCGTCATGTTGAGATTGCTATCGTCTCTTTCTTCTTCCTTGCATATGCTAATTTTTGCTTGCCATGATAATTTGTTTGCTTATAAAATGCCTATGCATAGGACGTATGTTATACTTAGATGTGTTTATCCCGTGTTCTATGATGATCTCTTTGTGCTTTAATTCTTGTCTTTGATGTGAGCATCATTAAAATTACCAATGCCTAGCTAGGGGCGTTAGACGATAGCGCTTGTTGGGAGGCAACCTAATTTTATTTTTGTTCCTTGCTTGTTGTTCCTGTTTAATAATAAATAATTAATCTAGCCTCTGGTTAGATTTGGTTTTATGTTTTAATTAGTGTTTGTGCCAAGTTAAACCTATAGGATCTTCTTGGATAACAATTATTTGATCTTGCTGAAAAAGTCAGAAACTTTCTGCTCACGAAAACAATTGTTAAAAATCACCAGAAAGTGATAAAATACTGATTCCAATTGCAGTAGATCAATAAAAACATTATCTAGGTCGTCCTATTTTTATAGATTTTTCCGAGTTACATAAGTTTGCGTTTGTTACAGATTACTACAGACTGTTCTGTTTTTGAGAGATTCTGTTTTTCGTGTGTTGTTTGCTTATTTTGATGAATCTATGGCTAGTATC
>NC_057814.1:412522651-412537122 GCF_018294505.1 Triticum aestivum | reverse complement strand
TTTAACACCAATATAAATAAAGAATGAGTTCATTACAGTACTTTATTGTGGTTGTTTGTTTACTTGCACTAACGGAGCTCATGAGATTTTCTGTTGAGTTTTGTGTTGTGAAGTTTTTAAGTTTTGGGTAAAGATTTGATGGATTATGGAATAAAGAGTGGCAAGAGCCTAAGCTTGGGGATTCCCAAGGAACCCCAAGGTAAAATTCAAGGACAACCAAAAGCCTAAGCTTGGGGATGCCCCGGAAGGCATCCCCTCTTTCGTCTTCGTCTATCGGTAACTTTACTTGAGGCTATGTTTTTATTCACCACATGATATGTGTTTTCCTTGGAGCGTCTTGTATGATTTGAGTCTTTGCTTTTTAGTTTACCACAATCATCCTTGCTTTACACACCTTTTGGAGAGACACACATGAATCGGAATTTATTAGAATAGTCTATGTGCTTCACTTATATCTTTTGAGCTAGATAATTTTGCTCTAGTGCTTCACTTATATCTTTTTAGAGCACGGTGGTGGTTTTATTTTATAGAAATTATTGATATCTCATGCTTCACTTATATTATTTTGAGAGTCCTTTAGAACAGCATGGTAATTTGCTTTGGCTACAAAATTAGTCCTAATATGATAGGCATCCAAGATGGGTATAATAAAAACTTTCATATAGAGTGCATTGAATACTATGAGAAGTTTGATACTTGATGATTGTTTTGAGATATGAAGATGGTGATATTAAAGTTGTGCTAGTTGAGTAATTGTGAATTTGAGAAATACTTGTGTTAGAGTTTTCAAGTCCCGTAGCATGCATGTATGGTAACTGTTGTGTAACAAATTTGAAACATGAGGTGTTCTTTGATTGTCATCCTTATGAGCGGTGGTCGGGGACGAGCGATGGTCTTTTCCTACCAATCTATCCCCCTAGGAGCATGCGCGTAGTGCTTGGTTTTTGATGACTTGTAGATTTTTGCAATAAGTATGTGAGTTATTTATGACTAATGTTGAGTCCATGGATTATACGCACTCTCACCCTTCCATCATTGCTAGCCTCTTCGGTACCGTGCATTGCCCTTTCTCACCTTGAGAGTTGGTGCAAACTTCGCCGGTGCATCCAAACCCCGTGATATGATACACTCTATCACATATAAACCTCCTTATATCTTCCTCAAAACAGCCACCATACCTACCTATTATGGCATTTCCATAGCCATTCCGAGATATATTGCCATGCAACTTTCCACCGTTTCATTTATTATGACACGCTTCATCATTGTCATATTGCCTTGCATGATCATGTAGTTGACATCGTATTTGTGGCAAAGCCACCATGCATAATTCATCATACATGTCACTCTTGATTCATTGCCCATCCCGGTACACCGCCGGAGGCATCCATGTAGAGTCATATTTTGTTCTAGTATCAAGTTGTAATATTTGAGTTGTAAATAAATAGAAGTGTGATGATCATCATTAGAGCATTGTCCCAAAAAAAGGAGAAAAAAAGAAAGGCCAAATATAGAAAAGGAAGGCCCAAAAAAAAGGGACAATGTTACTATCCTTTTCCACACTTGTGCTTCAAAGTAGCACCATGATCTTTATGATAGAGAGTCTCTTATTTTGTCACTTTCATATACTAGTGGGAATTTCTCATTATAGAACTTGGCTTGTATATTCCAACAATGGGCTTCCTCAAATGCCCTAGGTCTTCGAGAGCAAGCAAGTTGGATGCACACCCACTTAGTTTCTTTTGTTGAGCTTTCATACATTTATAGCTCTAGTGCATCCGTTTCATGGGAATCCCTACTCCTTGCATTGACATCAATTGATGGGCATCTCCCTAGCCCGTTGATTAGCTGCGTCAATGTGAGACTTTCTCCTTTTTTGTCTTCTCCACACAACCCCCATCATTATATTCTATTCCACCCATAGTGCTATATCCATGGCTCACGCTCATGTACTGCGTGAAAGTTGAAAAAGTTTGAGATTACTAAAGTATGAAACAATTGCTTGGCTTGTCATCGGGGTTGTGCATGATGAGAGCATTCTTGTGTGACGAAAATGGAGCATGACCAAACTATATGATTTTGTAGGGATGAACTTTCTTTGGCCATGTTATTTTGAGAAGACATGATTGCTTAGTTAGTATGCTTGAAGTATTATTATTTTTATGTCAATATTAAACTTTTATCTTGAATCTTTCGGATCTGAACATGCATGCCACCATAAAGAAAATTACATAGAAAATTATGTTAGGAAGCATTCCACATCAAAAATTCTATTTTTATCATTTACCTACTCGAGGACGAGCAGGAATTAAGCTTGGGGATGCTTGATACGTCTCCAACGTATCTATAATTTTTGATTGTTCCATGCTATTATATTATCTGTTTTGGATGTTTAATGGGCTTTACTATACACTTTTATATTATTTTTGGGACTAACCTACTAACCAAAGGCCCAGTGCAAATTACTGTTTTTTTGCCTATTTAGTGTTTCGCAGAAAAGGAATATCAAACGGAATCCAAACGGCATGAAACCTTCGGGGGAGTCGTTTTTGGAACAAACGCAATCCAGGAGACGTGGAGTGGATGTCAAGGAAGCAACAAGGTGGCCACGAGGTTGGAGGGCGCGCCTAGGGGGGTAGGCGCACCCCACCCTCGTGGGCCCCTCGTGGCTCCACCGACCTACTTCTTTCGCCTATATATACTCATATACCCCGAAAACATCCAGGAGAACCACGAAACCCTATTTCCACCCCCGCAACCTTCTGTACCCGTGAGATCCCATCTTAGGGCCTTTTCCGGCGCTCTGCCAGAGGGGGAATCGATCACGGAGGGCCTCTACATCAACACCATGGCCTCTCCGATGATGTGTGAGTAGTTTACCACAGACCTTCGGGTCCATAGTTATTAGCTAGATGGCTTCTTCTCTCTCTTTGGATCTCAATACAAAGTTCTCCTCGATCTTCTTGGAGATCTATGCTACCTCTTGAGCACTGCGTTGGTTTTCCCTTGAAGAGGAAAGGGTGATGCAGCAAAGTAGCGTAAGTATTTCCCTCAGTTTTTGAGAACCAAGGTATCAATCCATTAGGAGGCTACACGCAAGTCCCTCGCACCTACACAAACAAATAAATCCTCGCAACCAACGCGATAAGGGGTTGTCAATCCCTACACGGTCACTTACGAGAGTGAGATCTGATAGATATGATAGGATAATATTTTTGGTATTTTTGTGATAAAGATGCAAAGTAAAATAAAAGCAACGGAAATAACTAAGTGTTGGAAGATTAATATGATGGAAAATAGACCCGGGGGCCATAGTTTTCACTAGTGGCTTCTCCCAAGAGCATAAGTATTTTACGGTGGGTGAACAAATTACTGTTGAGCAATTGACAGAATTGAGCATAGTTATGAGAATATCTAGGCATGATCATGTATATAGGAACCACGTCCGAGACAAGTAGACCGACTCCTGCCTGCATCTACTACTATTACTCCACACATCGACCGCTATCCAGCATGCATCTAGAGTATTAAGTTCATAAGAACAGAGTAACGCTTTAAGAAAGATCACATGATGTAGAGGAATAAATTCATGCAATATGATAAAAACCCCATCTTGTTATCCTCGATGGCAACAATACAATACGTGCCTTGCTGCCCCTACTGTCACTGGGAAAGGACACCGCAAGATTGAACCCAAAGCTAAGCACTTCTCCCATAGCAAGAAAGATCAATCTAGTAGGCCAAACCAAACTGATAATTCGAAGAGACTTGCAAAGATAACCAATCATACATAAAAGAATTCAGAAGATTCAAATATTGTTCATAGATAAACTTGATCATAAACCCACAATTCATCGGTCTCAACAAACACACCGCAAAAGAAGATTACATCGAATAGATCTCCACAAGAGAGGGGGAGAACATTGTATTGAGATCCAAAAAGAGAGAGGAAGCCATCTAGCTAATAACTATGGACCCGAAGGTCTGAGGTAAACTACTCACACTTCATCGGAGAGGCTATGGTGTTGATGTAGAAGCCCTCCGTGGTCGATGCCCCCTCCGGCGGAGCTCCGGAACAGGCCCCAAGATGGGATCTCGTGGGTACAGAAGGTTGCGGCGGTGGAATTAGGTTTTTGGCTCCGTATCTGATCGTTTGGGGGTACGTAGGTATATATAGGAGGAAGGAGTACGTCGGTGGAGCAACGTGGGGCCCATGAGGGTGGAGGGCGCGCCTGGGGGGAGGGGGGTAGGCGCGCCCCCTACCTCGTGGCTTCCTGTTTGATTTATTGACGTAGGGTCCAAGTCCTCTGGATCATGTTCGTTCCAAAAATCACGTTCCCGAAGGTTTCATTCCGTTTGGACTCCGTTTGATATTCTTTTTCTGCGAAACTCTGAAATAGGCAAAAAACAACAATTCTGGGCTGGGCCTCCGGTTAATAGGTTAGTCCCAAAAATAATATAAAAGTGAATAATAAAGCCCAATAATGTCCAAAACAGAAGATAATATAGCATGGAGCAATCAAAAATTATAGATACGTTGGAGACGTATCAAGCATCCCCAAGCTTAATTCCGGCTCGTCCTCGAGTAGGTAAATGATAAAAACAGAATTTTTGATGTGGAATGCTACTTGTCATAATTTCAATGTAATTCTTCTTAATTGTGGTATGAATATTCAGATCCGAAAGATTCAAGATAAAAGTTCATATTGACATAAAAATAATAATACTTCAAGCATACTAACTAAGCAATTATGTCCTCTCAAAATAACATGGCCAAAGAAAGTTCATCCATACAAAATCATATAGTTTAGTCATGCTCCATTTTTGTCACACAAGAATGCTCTCATCATGCACGACCCTGATGACAAGCCAAGCAATTATTTCATACTTTAGTAATCTCAAACTTTTTCAACCTTCACGCAATACATGAGCGTGAGCCATGGACATAGCACTTTGGGTGGAATAGAATATGATGATGGGGGTTATGTGGAGAAGACAAAAAAGTAGAAAGTCTCACAACAACGAGGCTAATCAATGAGCTATGGAGATGCCCATCGATTGATGTTAATGCAAGGAGTAGGGATTGCCATGCAACGGATGCACTAGAGCTATAAATATATGAAAGCTCAACAAAAGAAACTAAGTGGGTGTGCATCCAACTTGCTTGCTCACGAAGACCTAGGGCACTTGAGGAGGCCCATTGTTGGAATATACAAGCCAAGTTCTATAATGAAAAATTCCCACTAGTATATGGAAGTGACAAAACAAGAGACTCTCTATCATGAAGATTATGGTGCTACTTTGAAGCACAAGTGTGGTAAAAGGATAGTAACATTGTCCCTTCTCTCATTTTCTCTCATTTTTTGGGCCTTCTCTTTTTTATGGCCTTTCTCTTTTTTTTTTATTCCTCACTTGGGACAATGCTCTAGAAAATGATGATCATCACACTTCTATTTATTTACAACTCAATGATTACAACTCGATACTAGAACAAAGTATGACTCTATAAGAATGCCTCCGGTGGTGTACCGGGATATGCAATGAACCAAGTGTGACATGTATGAAAGAATTATGAACGGTGGCTTTGCCACAAATACTATGTCAACTACATGATCATGCAAAGCAATATGACAATGATGAACGTGTCATGATAAACGGAATGGTGGAAAGTTGCATGGCAATATATCTCTGAATGGCTATGGAAATGCCATAATAGGTAGGTATGGTGGCTGTTTTGAGGAAGATATAAGGAGGTTTATGTGTGAAAGAGCGTATCATATCACGGGGTTTGGATGCACTGGGGAAGTTTGCACCAACTCTCAATGTGAGAAAGGGCAATGCACGGTACCGAAGAGGCTAGCAATGATGGAAAGGTGAGAGTGCGTATAATCCATGGTCTCAACATTAGTCATAAAGAACTCACATACTTATTGCAAAAATCTACAAGTCATCAAAAACCAAGCACTACGCGCATGCTCCTAGGGGGATAGATTGGTAGGAAAAGACCATCGCTCGTCCCCGACCGCCACTCATAAGGAGGACAATCAAAGAACACCTCATGTTTCAAATTCGTTACAAAACGTTTACCATACGTGCATGCTACGGGACTTGCAAACTTCAACACAAGTATTTCTCAAATTCACAACTACTCAACTAGCACAACTTTAATATCACTACCTCCATATCTCAAAACAATCATCAAGCATCAAACTTCTCTTAGTATTCAACACACTCATAAGATTTTTTTTACTAATCTTGAGTACCTAGCATATTAGGATTATTTAAGAAAATTACCATGCTATTTAAGACTCTCAAAATAATCTAAGTGAAGCATGAGAGATCAATAGTTTCTATAAAACAAATCCACCACCGTGCTCTAAAATATATAAGTGAAGTACTAGAGCAAAAACTATATAACTCAAAAGATATAAGTGAGGCACATAGAGTATTCTAATAATTTCCGAATCATGTGTGTCTCTCTCAAAAGGTGTGTACAGCAAGGATGATTGTGGTAAACTAAAAAGCAAAGGCTCAAATCATACAAGACGCTCCAAGAAAAACGCATATCATGTGGTGAATAAAAATATAGCTCCAAGTAAAGTTACCGATGGAAGTAGACGAAAGAGGGGATGCCTTCCGGGGCGTCCCCAAGCTTTGGATTTTTGGTGTCCATAAATTATCTTGGGGGTTCCATGGGCATCCCCAAGCTTAGGCTCTTGCCACTCCTTGTTTCATAATCCATCAAATCTTTCACCCAAAACTTGAAAACTTCACAACACAAAACTTAACAGAAAATATCGTGAGCTCCGTTAGCGAAAGAAAACAAAAGACCACTTCAAGGTACTGTAATGAACTCATTATTTATTTATATTGGTGTTAAACCTACTTTATTCCAAATTATCTATGGTTTATAAACTCTTTTACTAGCCATAGATTCATCAAAATAAGCAAACAACACACGAAAAACAGAATCTGTCAAAAACAGAACAGTCTGTAGTAATATGTAAATAACGCAAACTTCTGGAACTCCAAAAAATCAGCCAAAATAGGATGACCTAGGAAATTTGTTTATTGATCAGCAGCAATTGGAATCAATATTTTATCACGTTCTGGTGATTTTTAACAATTATTTTCGTGAACAGAAAGTTTCTGGAATTTTCTGCAAGATCAAATAACTATCATCCAAGAAGATCCTATAGGTTTAACTTGGCACAAACACTAATTAAAACATAAAAACACATCCAACCAGAGGCTAGATCAAATATTTATTACTAAAAATCAAGGATAAATATTGGGTTGTCTCTCAACAAGCGCTTTTCTTTAAAGCCTTTTTAGCTAGGCATTGAGGTTTCAATGATGCTCACATAAAAGACAAGAATTGAAGCACCAAGAGAGCATCATAAAACAAGTGACAAGCACATCTAATTCTGACATACTTCCTATGCATAGGCATATTATAGGCAAACAAATTATCATAGCAAGCAAGAATTAGTATATGCAAGGAAGAAGAAAGAGACGATAGCAATCTCAACATGACGAGAGGTAATTTAGTAAGATGAAAATTTCTACAACCATATTTTCCTCTCTCATAATAATTTCATGTGGGATCTTAAGAAAATTCAACAATATAGCTATCACAAAACATATTCTTAACACGATCCACATGTATGCAAAGTTGACACTCTTCCAAAATAGTGGGATTATCATTAACTAAAGTCATGACCTCTCCAAACCCACTTTTATCCAAAATTTCATAAGATTGAAAATCCTTCAAATATGTGGGATCTAAAGTTGACACTCTTCCAAACCCACTTTCAATACTATTGCAACCATTATTATCAATCTCATATTCATCATGGGGTTTAATTAAATTTTCAAGATCATAAGAAAAATCACCCCAATCATGGTCATTACAACAAGTAGTAGACATAGCAAAACTAGCATCCCCAAGCTTAGGGTTTTGCATATTATTAGCACAATTGACATCAAGAGAATTTATAGTAAAATCATTGCAATCATGCTTTTTATTCAAAGATCTATCGTGAATCACTTCATAAAGCACTTCATCACAATTTTCAGATTCACGGATTTCAAGCAAAACCTTATAAAGATAATCTAGTGCATCCAAATCACTAGGAATTGGTTCATCATAATTGGATCTCTTAAAAAGATTGGCAAACGGATGAGGATCCATAGATATTAGCTTCTCTGTTCAGGAATAAATACTCAAATATTTCAACCAAACGAGCGAACGAGCCAAGTAAGACATCAAGGCAAACAAAAAGACGAACGGAAAGAGGGCGAATAAAACGGCAAGGGTGAAGTGGGGGAGAGGAAAACGAGAGGCAAATGGTGAATAAAGTAATGCGGGAGATAAGGGTTTGTGATGGGTACTTGGTATGTTGACTTTTGCGTAGACCTCCCCGGCAACGGCGCCAGAAATCCTTCTTGCTACCTCTTGAGCAATGCGTTGGTTTTCCCTTGAAGAGGAAAGGGTGATGCAGCAAAGTAGCGTAAGTATTTCCCTCAGTTTTTGAGAACCAAGGTATCAATCCAGTAGGAGGCTACACGCAAGTCCCTCGCACCTACACAAACAAATAAATCCTCGCAACCAACGTGATAAGGGGTTGTCAATCCCTACACGGTCACTTACGAGAGTGAGATCTGATAGATATGATAGGATAATATTTTTGGTATTTTTGTGATAAAGATGCAAAGTAAAATAAAAGCAACGGAAATAACTAAGTGTTGGAAGATTAATATGATGGAAAATAGACCCGGGGGCCATAGGTTTCACTAGTGGCTTCTCTCAAGAGCATAAGTATTTTATGGTGGGTGAACAAATTACTGTTGAGCAATTGACAGAATTGAGCATAGTTATGAGAATATCTAGGTATGATCATGTATATAGGCATCACGTCCGAGACAAGTAGACCGACTCCTGCCTGCATCTACTACTATTACTCCACACATCGACCGCTATCCAGCATGCATCTAGAGTATTAAGTTCATAAGAACAGAGTAACGCTTTAAGAAAGATCACATGATGTAGAGGGATAAATTCATGCAATATGATAAAAAACCCATCTTGTTATCCTCGATGGCAACAATACAATACGTGCCTTGCTGCCCCTACTTTCACTAGGAAAGGACACCGCAAGATTGAACCCAAAGCTAAGCACTTCTCCCATTGCAAGAAAGATCAATCTAGTAGGCCAAACCAAACTGATAATTCGAAGAGACTTGCAAAGATAACCAATCATACATAAAAGAATTCAGAAGATTCAAATATTGTTCATAGATAAACTTGATCATAAACCCACAATTCATCGGTCTCAACAAACACACCGCAAAAGAAGATTACATCAAATAGATCTCCACAAGAGAGGGGGAGAACATTGTATTGAGATCCAAAAAGAGAGAGGAAGCCATCTAGCTAATAACTATGGACCCGAAGGTCTGATGTAAACTACTCACACTTCATCGGAGAGGCTATGGTGTTGATGTAGAAGCCCTCCGTGATCGATGCCCCCTCCGGCGGAGCTCCGGAACAGGCCCCAAGATGGGATCTCGTGGGTACAGAAGGTTGCGGCGGTGGAATTAGGTTTTTGGCTCTGTATCTAATCGTTTGGGGGTACGTAGGTATATATAGGAGGAAGGAGTACGTCGGAGCAACGTGGGGCCCACAAGGGTGGAGGGCGCGCCTGGGGGGGGGGGGTAGGCGTGCCCCCTACCTCGTGGCTTCCTGTTTGATTTCTTGACATAGGGTCCAAGTCCTCTGGATCATGTTCGTTCCGAAAATCACGTTCCCGAAGGTTTCATTCCGTTTGGACTCCGTTTGATATTCTTTTTCTGCGAAACTCTGAAATAGGCAAAAAACATCAATTCTGGGCTAGGCCTCCGGTTAATAGGTTAGTCCCAAAAATAATATAAAAGTGAATAATAAATCCCAATAATGTCCAAAACAGAAGATAATATAGCATGGATCAATCAAAAATTATAGATACGTTGGAGACGTATCAATCTATTCGATGTAATAACTTTTTGCGGTGTGTTTGTCGAGATCCGATGAATTGTGGGTTTATGATCAAGTTTATCTATGAACAATATTTGAATCTTCTCTGAATTCTTATATTCATGATTTGATATCTTTGCAAGTCTCTTCGAATTATCAGTTTGGTTTGGCCTACTAGATTGATCTATCTTGTAATGGGAGCAGTGCTTAGCTTTGGGTTCAATCTTGTGGTGCTCGATCCCAGTGACAGCAGGGGAAACGACACGTATTGTATTGTTGGCATCGAGGATAAAAAGATGGGGTTTATATCACATTGCTTGAGTTTATCCCTCTACATCATGTCATCTTGCCTAATGCGTTACTCTGTTCTTATGAACTTAATACTCTAGATGCATGCTGGATAGCGGTCGATGTGTGGAGTAATAGTAGTAGATGCAGAATCGTTTCGGTCTACTTGACACGGACGTGATGCCTATATACATGATCATGCCTAGATATTCTCATAACTATGCACTTTTCTATCAATTGCTCGACAGTAATTTGTTCTCCCACCGTAGAATTTGCTATCTTGAGAGAAGCCACTAGTGAAACCTATAGCCCCAGGGTCTATTTTCCATCATATTAATCTCCCGTCAATTAGTTATTTCTGTCGCCATTTATTTTGCATTCTTTACTTTTCAATCTATACAACAAAAATACCAAAAATATTTATCTTATTATCTCTACCAGATCTCACTTTTGCAAGTGGCCGTGAAGGGATTGACAACCCCTTTATCGCGTTGGTTACAAGGTTCTTATTTGTTTGTGCAGGTACTAGGCGACTTGCGTGTAACCTCCTACTGGATTGATACCTTGGTTCTCAAAAACTGAGGGAAATACTTACGCTACTTTGCTGCATCACCCTTTCCTCTTCAAGGGAAAACCAACGCATGCTCAAGAGGTAGCACCCCTTGGACTATAAATACTTGTCTCCTAGCTCCGAATTAGGGTTAGCATTGGTTTAGCTCATACTAGAGATATAGCTATGCTCATCCACTTGATACTCTCTCATTGGAGACCGAGGCCCCCTAGGACAAGATCCCCCAAGTGCATTCAAGACCCCGTCAAGGGAAGATCCCTCGTGGATTCAAGCTCTCATCTGCTCACGGATTGGGAAGAACTTGTTATCGTTTATATCGTCCCATGTTGGATTTGGATCGTGTATCTCTTTGTGTACTTGGATCTAGCACATGTGTAATCGAATCTCATTGATTTGAGTGTTTCCTCTCGTTTTCACCCTCGTGTTTTCCCTCATGTGTTTGTCACGTTCTTCGGGAATCCCCCTCCAAATCGTGAAAGATCGGGCCCTAGGGTTCCACCCTACATCATCTTGGTATCATGAGCCAGGTTGATCACGTATTTGGAGTCCCTACCCCCACTTTCTAGCCTAATTTTGTTGATTTCGTCCTAAATTCGAAAATCCCCACCAAAAATAGCCCCAATTTTTTTGTGATTTGTTGGTTTGATCATGTTTTGTTGATTTTGATCCATGGATTCATTGTGTTTTGAGTAGACCTAGCTCCCTCCACCACGAAATCCCCCCAAATTTTTCCCCATCAATTTTCGAGTTGAAGCCGTGTTTTTCTGCCCCGATCTGAAATATGGAATATTTGCCGTGATTACCGGTTGTACCGCTTCGAGCACCGATACTACCGCCTGACCGGTACAACCGCCCTACCACCGCTCAACAACCGCCTAACGACTTCCGCAACTTTGACACTTCTTCGACAAGGGCATCTTTGCCCTAGGTGCAGCGACATCTTCGCCAACGTACTGGAGACAATGCACCCCAACACCAACCCTTCACAGCCTATGAACTCGACATCAACAACGATCCCTTCACAATTTTGACACCCTCGATCGTAAGCAAGGACGGTAACTTCGACGACACCTTTGTGTACTCCTTGCCATTGCATTGATAACTCCATGGCCCATTTTGCGTCACTTTCCTATCGAGACTAGCCATTGAGTATTGCCGGAAATGTTACTTGTGCACATAAGTGATCATCGTTCCTATTGCATATATATACCATATCATCTTGGTAGAAGCATCTTGGTATCATCTCTTGTGTCACAAGTTTGTCACCGCAT
Source organism: Triticum aestivum (assembly GCF_018294505.1). Lineage (NCBI taxonomy): Eukaryota > Viridiplantae > Streptophyta > Magnoliopsida > Poales > Poaceae > Triticum > Triticum aestivum. The sequence goes on along the minus strand of NC_057814.1, from coordinate 412,524,977 downwards.
ATATACAATTGCTATATCAGTTCGTGAAGTTTTGCATAAGAGGCCAAATGTGACGCCCCCGATTTGACCGTACACTAATCATGCACGCAAATGTGTACGATCAAGATCAGGGACTCACGGGAAGATATCACAACACAACTCTAAAACATAAATAAGCCATACAAGCATCATAATATAAGCCAGGGGCCTCGAGGGCTCGAATACAAGTGCTCGATCATAGACGAGTCAGCGGAAGCAACAATATCTGAGTACAGACATAAGTTAAACAAGTTTGCCTTAAGAAGGCTAGCACAAAAGTAGCAACGATCGAAAAGGCAAAGCCTCCTGCCTGGGACCTCCTAACTACTCCTCGAAGCCGAACTCCATGTAGAATCATCCTCGGGATCTCTAGCTCTTGGACTCCAGCCTCTGGTTGCGACAATCAGGTATAGAAAGGGGAAAAGAGGGAGAAAAGCAACCGTGAGTACTCATCCATAGTACTCGCAAGCAAGGAGCTACACTACATATGCATGTGTATATGTGTAAAGGGCCATATCAGTGGACTGGACTGCAGAATGCCAGAATAAAAGGGGGATAGCTAGTCCTGTCGAAGACTACGCTTCTGGACATCTCCATCTTGCAGCATGTAGAAGAGAGTAGATTGAAGTCCTCCAAGTAGCATCGCATAGCATAATCCTATCCGGCGATCCCCTCCTCGTCGCCCTGTTAGAGAGCGATCACTGGGTTGTATCTGGCACTTGGAAGGGTGTATTTTATTCAGTATCCAGTTCTAGTTGTCATAAGGTCAAGGTACAACTCCGGGTCGTCCTTTTACCGAGGGACACGGCTATTCGAATAGATAAACTTCCCTGCAGGGGTGCACCACATAACCCAACACGCTCGATCCCATTTGGCCGGACACACTTTTCTGGGTCATGCCCGGCCTCGTAAGATCAACGCGTCGCAGCCCCACCTAAGCACAACAGAGCGGTCAGCACGCCGGTCTAACCCTATGCGCGCAGGGGTCTGGGCCCATCGCCCTATGCACACCTGCACGTTGCGTACGCGGCCGGAAGCAGACCTAGCCTAGTGGCGTTCCAGTCCAATCTGGCGCGCGCCACTCAGTCGCTGATGTCAAGAAGGCTTCGGCTGATACCACGACGCCGGGATACCCATAACTACTCCCGCGTAGATGGTTAGTGCGTATAGACCAAATGGCCAGACTCAGATCAAATACCAAGATCTCGTTAAGCGTGTTAAGTATCCGCGAACGCTGACCAGGGCCAGGCCCACCTCTCACCTAGGCGGTCTCAACCTGCCCTGTCGCTCCGCCACAAAGATCCACTTGCGGGTACTCCTACGAGCCGACCCGACTTTAGTCATCACATGTGTCATGTATGTAGTATATAAGTATATACCCGTGATCACCGCCCAGGTGATCACGGCCCGATAGTATAGCACAGCAGACGGACAAGAATGTAGGGCCACTGATGGAAATCTAGCATCCTATACTAAGCATGTAGGATTGCAGGTAAAGGTATCAACAGTAGTAGCAAGGATAGGCTATGCATCAGGATAGGATATCGAGAAGCAGTAACATGCTACACTACTCTAATGCAAGCAGTATAGAGAAGAATAGGCGATATCTGGTGATCAAGGGGGGGCTTGCCTGGTTGCTCAGACAAGGAGGGGTCATCGGTGACGTAGTCGACCACAGGGGCATCAGCATCGTCACGGGGTCTACCGAAGAGAAGAGGGGGGAGAAACAGTAAATACATAGCAAGCAAGTGCATAACAAGACAACAGGCAGAGCTAGACGTGTTCTAACGCGGTATGAGGTGATACCGGTGAAGGGGGGAAACATCCGGGAAAGTATTCCCGATGTTTCGCGTTTTCGGACAGACGGACCGGAGGGGGAAAGTTGCGAGTTCGATAGGTTAGGGAGGTGTGGTGGACGAACGGACTGCGTATCCGGATTCGTCTCGTCGTTCTGAGCAACTTTCACGTTGAAAATATTTTAATCCGAGTTACGGATTAAAAGATATGATTTTCTAAAGATTTTATTAATTTCTGGAATTTAATTAATTATTTAATTTAATTCGAATTTTGGATTTATGACATCAGCATGATGTCATGCTGACATCAGCAGTCAACAGGGGTTGACTAAGTCAAACTGACATGTGGGTCCAGTGGGACCCACCTGTCATTCACTGTTTAGGTTAATTAGGGTTTAGCTAATTAATTACTGTTTAATTAAATTAAACAGGATTAATTAACTTAATTAATTTAGTTAATTAATTAATTAAAATTAATTTTTATCTTTATTTTCTTTATTATTTTTATTAAT
>NC_057814.1:412516646-412521936 GCF_018294505.1 Triticum aestivum | reverse complement strand
TTAGTTTTAGTTCTTTTTCTTTTTCTGTTTGTTTTAAATTAAACGGTATCAGTTGTTTTTCTTTTTCTTTTTTGTTTGTTTTAGTTTTAGTTCTTTTTCCTTTTATTTGTTTTATTTCAGTTACACTTTATTCTTAGTTTAGTAAAATATGACAATAGCTCCAAATTAGTGTTCCAAAACAACCCACTACCCTAAAAAGTTTGACCTCAAGATAAAATAGTTTATGATTTTATAAAATATCAAAGGCATTTATTTAATAGTTTTACCTACTGTTTTAACCATTTAAGTGCATTTAAACTTTTTATAAAAATGTTGCTTCTTCACCATAACTACCTACGCAATATTTGTCACGATCCGAACATTTTAGTTTTAACATCTGAAAACTTTTGTTGTTTGCTTTTATTTAAATTTTGAATTTGTTTCGGTTCTGAACCATCGAGAGTTTATCAACAGTAACGGGGTGACGTGGCATCGTTAACGAGGGATTACTGTAGCTTAATTATTCGGGCGTCACACCAAAGAAAGAGCCAACAAGCTTTTAAGCAAAAGATAAAGATAAACAAAGAGCTTTTAAGCAAGATCCATAGCATCATACTACATTAATATTGTCATACTCAATCATCTTGGATCATATCACCGGAACATAATACATATAGCATACTTGGGATAGAAGTCATTGCATTTTTGCATTGTAGGTTGTGCACAAGTCTCGTATCCGCCTATTGTGCAATCGTGCGAGCGTCTCTCTAGCGTTGTGCAAGAAGAGCATTTTCCATGGATTCCACATTTTGAGCTCATTCCTTGGTTGCACGACCCCATTTATCTATCCGTGAGTGTGTTTCCGTGTGCCACATCTTGCTATTGGTCTACTTGTTGCATTTGCGAATTTGTGAATCTTTTTCAAAATTATCAAATCTTGCTAACAATTCCATAAATTTTTGCCACCATCCTCACCAAGCTCCACCAAAAGTCTTATTTGTGTAGGTGCGAGAATCGACAAGATCCGGTACCAATTGTGCTATTTCCTTTCTACACTATTGAGTGATCATTGATCCATTTTATACATTGGATAAGGTACATTTGGTATAGTTCTTTCCTTTCTTCCACTCACATATTTGCTTGAGATGATGGATAGGCCAACTATTTCTACCAACCCACTCTTCATCGAGCAAGACGAGGACCCGGACAACTACATCACCAAGAACCACCTATTAGGCGTGCAAAGAGGTTTGCATCAAGAAAATGAAGCATTGAGTGAACGCCTCGACCTACTTGCTATCGACTTGCGACAATCTAAACAATGTACAAGAGACTACTTCGACAACAAGCTTGACGCACAAACAGAGGAGAGCAATGCAAGAATGGACTAGATTCGTACCTTGTTGGTCAACCGTTCTTCTGCCTCTGCATCATATTCAAGACGGAGCCACTCAAGTCGGCATTCTACGAAATCTTCTTCGGATGCAAGTCCTCCTCGAGCTAGTTCGTATCGTCGCCAAGACCATGAAGTTCATCAAACTCGATAAAAACCCATTCCATGGCAATGGTTTACAAAGCTGTCTCCGTGAACGTGAACACCAATGAAAACAAACTAATGAACCTCCAGTCCAAGAGCAAGCTCCAATATGCCAAGAACAACAAGAATGTCAAGACGGTGATGACCCCCAACAAGAGCAACACCGTCGTGAGGAACAAGCCCTTGAAGCCCAACGTGCTCTATGCGAATCAACAAGATCCATCAATGAGAGCAACCGCCAAGTACATCAACAAGAAGAGGCCCTCCGACAAGAGCGACAAGAAGAAGCTGCACGTCTTGAGGAACACCAAGAAATGAGGAACCGTGCAAGAATTCCACAACCTCAATGAAAAAACAATCAAGCGAAGCATGAGGAGCAAGTGGCTCAAGACCCTCCACCATGGCAAGAGCGTCAACCCCCTCGACAACAACAAAATGAAGAGCAACGCTACGGGAAGCTCAAGTTCAACATGCCCAAGTTCTCCGGCGGCACCAACCCCGAAGGCTACCTCTCATGGGCATTGAAGGTTGACAAGATCTTTCGCTTACACAACTATGAAGAAGAGAAGAAGATTGCAATGGCGTTGTCGGTGCACAAAAGTAGGGGCTCTCCTTTTTTACCCCTTTACTTGTGCACGGGCAGTCAGAGCCACGCCCGTGGCCACACTAAGTAGGGCAGAGGATGGAAACGAAGGCACGAGACGTCTAAAGCAACGCCAGGACAGAGACACAAAGAGCAAGAGGGCGAGGTGGACTCCCCCGGCAAGACCCTTGCCGGGACGGCCTCCGCGGCCCCGGCAAGAGCCTTGCCGAGGCAACTTGCCCGATGCCAGCGGAGCGCGCCACCCTTGAGCCCAGGGGTTCCAACATCATCAACCATATTGGAACCAAGGCTCGGGAGGCACCTCCGTAGTGGCATGCAGATCTTTGTGAAGATCATAAACACACAAGAACATATGAGGACCAGAAGACGACGATCCTCGGCGAGATCCTGGCCGAGGAAATCCACGAGACCCCCGGCAAGACCCTTGCCGGGGACGATCGCGATGCCACGACAAGACCCTTGCCGGGGCCCCGGCAAGACCCTTGCTGAGGACACTCACAGGGCCACAGCCAGGCCCATGTCTGCCGAAACTCCACCGCCGTTCCCATGCAGTTGCTAGCCCAACCAGCTGGGCAGGCACCTGCGTGGCAACGTGCGGCCTCCAGGCCAACTCAGCAAGCATCTGCGTGGTGGCATGCAGATCTTCGTGAAGACCCTACCACCACGCCATCTCAGCAGCCTGCCAGCCTGCGTGGTGCTGCATGCCTCGTTGGCCTGGGCGCGTGTCGGAGCGAGGTGGAGCGGCCACGGACGGGACGGGCCTTGTCGCCATCCCCAATAAAGCAATGGGACACCTAAGGGGCGCATTTAATGCGCCTTGTCCCGTAATGACAGGCGATAAACTTAGCCACTGTATACCTTTCCACCTCCTGTGTGCCACAGTGGCGACCCCTTTTCATCTATAAAAGGAGGCCCGAGGCGTACAGGAGAAGGATTCGGTTCTTTGGACTAGACACGCACCATAGCTAGTTCAAAAGCTCAAGAGCACTCAGATATATACACCAAAGTAGGACTAGGGTATTACGCATCCTCGCGGCCCGAACCTGGGTAAAACGATCTTTGTGCTGACTACCAGACCCGTTCTTTGCACAACCCCGCGCCCGCCAACCGTAGAAGGGATCCCAGTGATTCCATAGGTGTCGTTTCCCCGACATCTTTGGCGTGCCAGGTAGGGGGGCGCAGTTGTGGAAATCTGGTCTAGTTGGAGCAGCGGCTTCATCGTGGTCGTCTGTAGCGACCAGACCTCAAATGGCATGTGCTGCTATGCACCAGTGTCATCCCTGGATCAGTAATGCTGACACGCACAGTACAAATGGAGGATTTATAACAGAGTAGCAATCACACACTTATTACATCGAATATCTCCAAAGAGATTAAGTATGATAAACATGGCTTAAGGCCATCTAAAAACGATAACAGCGGAAGACTTGGAAGATAAGTGAGTCCATCAACTCCAGCGGCATCACTGAGTATAAGACCAAGACCTAAGGCACCTTACTCGTCGTCTGAAAAGTCTGCAACATGAAACGTTGCAGCCCGAAACGGGTCAGCACATAGAATATGCTGGCAAAGCAACACATAGAGAATAATGAACAATGATAATGCTATACTATATGCATATATGGCTGGTGGAAAAGCTCTATGGTTACAGTTTTGCGAAAAGCCAATTTTATCCTACTACAAGGAATAAATTTTATTTAACTATCATGGTGGTTGAAACATTGAGAAGGTACCTCCAACTCAATCCCAATTAAGTGTCATCATTAACCCAACAAAATTAATTATAAGTATCACGGTGATGAGATTCAAATGATAATCCAGGTACTAGATACTCAAGTTGTCCATAACCGGGACACGGCTAATCATGATCAGTTTGTACACTCTGCAGAGGTTTGTGCACTTTTCCCCACAAGACTCGATCGCCTCCACTTGATTCCCGCACTGCATGATGTTTGAGAAACGGATGACCGAGACACAGTGTTTCAGAAACAGTCACTCTTTACTCCGGATGGACCGGTACACCTACTTTCCCCTACATCTGCTAGTCCACCTCTTCAAGAGATCCTGTAACCTACTCAGCTATGCTAGAGCCCATAATAGCTTGTGGCTGCACACGGAAGTTTCTAGCATGAACAATCTTATGATCCCTTTGAGCCTGGGTGGCGGACCTTATACATACAGACAACACTGGGTTCTCCAGGTGTCTCAATCCACCCAGATGTGAGTTTTAGTTGCCACCTTAAGTTGAACCATTATTGAACACTCACATCTGTCATGAATATCTCTCAAACCCAATCCACGTCTACGAGCATAGCATGGCAATAATAAAAGCAACGTAGAAGTAACTCCCAAGGGTTTGATAAAAAAACAGGTAATAGGTACTACCTCAACTACTTCCCAATACCCACAGTTTAATTAGATCCTAATCATGCAATGTGATTGAGGAAAACAGATCTAATGCATTAAAAACTGGGTATGAACGGGGTATGATCAAAGTGTTACTTGCCTTGCTGATGATCCGCAAAACCTAGCGAGTCGATATAACAAGCGGCACACTCCGGGTACTCTATCGCAAACAAACAAGCATACAATCAGTACTCATCTAATGCACAGGTAAAACTCGATAGAAAGATCCAACCAGAAAGTTCAACTTAAGAACTCCGGTTTGCAAAAAGAATCAACTCGAAAGAAGCAACGAAAGTCAAACGGCGGAAGAAAGAAACTTCGTTTGCTAATCTAGATCTAGGTCAAATTTTACTGTTGCAAAAACTTGTTTGAGTAGATTAAACGGAAAGAGAATTTCGAGACGAAACTCTAGGCGCTTGAATCACCTGATTCCGATAAACGAGCGAGAAGTTAAACAGATTCGAAAATTCGATCAGAAATCGAATCTGAGAAAATAACGAGAAAATCCGACGAAAAAGAAAAACGGACGAACGGTTAAATAACGGACGTTCGTTAACAGAGAAAAACCGATGAACGTGTTCGTTAAAACGAACGGTTCGGTAAACGCTCGCGAAATAAGAAAACCGAAAAAAACCGATCTAGGGGTTTTTTTAAACAAAAGGTTTTTTTTTTCAAAAAAAACCGGTCAACTCGACGAACGGCGGCGGCAGTACCTCGACGAGCTCGCTCCGGCGAGGGGCTCCGGCGGGCGGGGTCGGCGGCGG
>NC_057814.1:412511019-412516203 GCF_018294505.1 Triticum aestivum | reverse complement strand
GGGGCGGGGTATATATGGAGGGGGGCTAGAGGCTTGGGGGAGGGGCAACCGAGGCGGCGGCGGCGTCGTGGCGAGGCCGGACTCCGGCGGCCGTGCGGGAAGAGGACGCCGCGAGGCGGGCCGTCGGCTGGGCTCGGCCCAGTCGGCGCGGGCGCGTGTTTTTTTATAATAAGTTCCGCGAAGAAAATTGCATAGAAAAATAAATAAAAATCAGAAAAATATGAAATACATTTTCCCCGTCTAGTTAGAAAATCTAGAATAGGGTGAACATTTTTAAATTCAAAAATAAATATTTTGAAAACATGCATATTTTTAAATGCAATAAAAATTGCAAATAAAATCCAATAAATTCCAAATAATGATTTTAACATTTTTCCTCCAGTATTTCAATTGTTTTGGAGAAGTCATATTTTCTCCTCTCGTTTATTTTAAAATGAAATATTTTTCCGGAGAGAAAAATGATTAAAATCCCAATCCTCGTTTGAAAAATCAAATACGAAGATTTTAGAAAATCCCCAACTCTCTCCGAGGGTCCTTGAGTTGCTTAGGATTTATCGAGGATTTGTCAAAATGCAATAAAACATGATATGCAAATGATGATCTATGTATAACATTCCAAATTGAAAATTTGGGATGTTACAAACCTACCCCCCTTAAGATGAATCTCGCCCTCGAGATTCGGGTTGGCTAGAAAACAGGTGGGAGTGGTTTTTCCGTAGATCTTCCTCTCGCTCCCAGGTGGCTTCATCTTCAGTGTGGTGACTCCACTGAACTTTGCAAAACTTGATAACCTTGCTGCGGGTAACTCGGCTGGCATACTCAAGAATCTTAACTGGTTTCTCCTCATAAGTCAAATCACTTTCCAACTGAATCGCTCCAAGTGGCACAGTATCCCTTAGCGGTATCTCAGCCATCTCTTCGTGGCACTTCTTCAACTGCGAAACATGGAATACATCATGAACTTCAGACAATCCTTCGGGCAATTCGAGCTTGTAGGCAACTTCTCCCATACGTTCCAACACTCGGTATGGTCCGATAAAACGAGGCGCTAACTTTCCCTTAACACCAAAGCGCTTCACTCCTCGAAGTGGTGATACTCGAAGATACACTCTGTCTCCGATTTCGTGAACTGTCTCCTTGCGTTTAGAATCAGCATAACTCTTCTGCCTGGATTGGGCTACCTTGAGCCTATCACGAATCAACTTCACTTTCTGTTCAGACTCCTTAATCAAATCTGGTCCAAACAACTGACGGTCTCCAACTTCGTCCCACAACAACGGTGTTCTACACCTCCTTCCGTACAAGGCTTCAAAAGGGGCCATCTTCAAACTGGTTTGATAACTATTGTTATAAGAAAACTCCGCATATGGCAAATTGTCGTCCCAACTTGATCCATAATCTAGCGCACATGCTCTCAACATGTCCTCCAAAATCTGGTTGACTCTCTCGGTCTGTCCATCTGTCTGCGGATGAAATGCTGTACTAAATTCCAGCCTGGTTCCCAATGTTTCATGTAACTGCTTCCAAAACTTCGAGGTAAATTGGGTTCCTCTGTCTGATACAATGGTCCTCGGAACTCCATGCAAACATACGATCCTGGTCATGTATATCTTAGCCAACTTAGCACTGGTGTAAGTGGTCTTTACTGGAATGAAATGAGCCACTTTCGTCAAACGGTCGACTACAACCCATATCGAGTCATAGCCTGAACGAGTCCTTGGTAATCCTGTGATAAAATCCATGCCTATTTTATCCCACTTCCATTCGGGTATCGGCAATGGCTGTAACAATCCTGCTGGCTTCTGATGCTCTGCCTTCACTCTCTGACATACATCACAAACTGCTACATACTCCGCAATATCCTTCTTCATTCCGGTCCACCAGAAAGTGTTCTTCAAATCCAAATACATCTTGGTATTCCCTGGGTGAATCGAGTACGGTGAATCATGGGCTTCCTGCAAAATCAACTTCCTGATCTCCGGATCATTTGGTACATATACACGGTCTTCAAACCATAAGGTATCGTGCTCATCCTCACGAAATCCCTTGGCTTTACCTTTGCTCATCTTCTCCTTTATCTCTTCAATCTCCTTGTCTGCCTTCTGAGCTTCTCTGATCTTTTCCATCAAGGTAGACTGAATCTCCAATGTCGCTAAATAGCCTCTTGGGACTATCTCCAAATATAGCTCACGTATGTCCTCGGCTAACTCTTGAGGTAACTCTCCTGTCATGAGAGTGTTGACATGACTCTTGCGGCTCAACGCGTCTGCTACTACGTTAGCCTTTCCGGGGTGATAATGCAATCTCATATCATAGTCTTTGATGAGCTCCAACCATCTCCTCTGTCTGAGGTTTAACTCCTTCTGCGTGAAAATGTACTTCAAACTCTTGTGATCCGTGTACACCTCACAATGGTTTCCGATGAGAAAATGTCTCCATGTCTTCAATGCATGCACCACGGCTGCTAATTCTAAATCATGCGTAGCATAATTCTTCTCATGGGGTTTAAGTTGTCGTGAAGCATACGAAACAACTCTTCCTTCCTGCATAAGCACTGCTCCAAGTCCTCGACGAGAAGCGTCACAATAAACTTCATAGTCCTTGCATTGATCTGGCAGTATCAACACTGGTGATGTAACCAATCGTTTCTTCAACTCTTGAAAACTAGCTTCACAATCCTCAGTCCAATTAAATTTGGTGTCCTTCTTCAATAGCTCAGTCATGGGCTTAGCAATCCTTGAGAAATTCTCAATAAATCTCCGGTAGTATCCTGCGAGTCCAAGAAAACTCCGGATTTCTCCAACTGTCGTGGGTGATTCCCAACTTGTCACTGTGTCAACCTTGGCAGGGTCTACTGCTATTCCTTCTCCAGAAATAACATGTCCAAGGAATCCAACTTCCTTCAACCAAAACTCACATTTGCTGAACTTGGCATATAACTGATGTTCTCTGAGCTTCTCAAGTACCAATCGTAAATGCTCCTCATGCTCTTCTTCATCCTTGGAAAAGATTAAAATATCATCAATGAACACCACGACGAACTTATCCAAAAACTCCATAAACACTTTGTTCATCAGGTTCATGAAATAGGCCGGTGCGTTAGTCAGTCCAAATGACATAACGGTATACTCATACAATCCATATCTGGTGGTAAATGCTGTCTTGGGTATATCCTGCTCTCGAATCTTCAACTGATGGTATCCTGATCGTAGATCGATCTTGGAAAATACTTTAGCTCCTTGCAAGCGGTCAAACAAATCATTGATCATTGGCAGTGGGTACTTGTTTTTGATGGTCACTTCATTCAATCCTCGGTAATCAACAACCATCCTCAGCGATCCATCTTTCTTCTCCACTAGAAGTACTGGTGATCCCCAAGGTGACGAACTTGGGCGAATATAGCCTTTATCCAGTAACTCTTTAATCTGCTTCTTAATTTCCTCCAAATCCTTTGCGGGCATCCAGTACGGTCTCTTAGATATTGGCCCTGTGCCTGGCAAAAGTTCAATCAAAAACTCAATGTCTCTGTCTGGTGGCATGCCTGGCAACTCTTCTGGAAATACATCCGGATAGTCCTTCACCACTAGTACTTCCTCCTGTAGAACTCCTGATAAGGAATTCACTTGAGTCCTCTTCGGCATATGCCTGGATACATACTTGATCCTTTTTCCTTCCGGGGTGGTAAGCAAAATCGTCTTGCTGGCACAATCGATGTTTCCTCCATACAACGATAACCAATCCATTCCCAAAATCACATCCAAACCTTGTGATTCCAAAACAATGAGGTCTGAGGGGAAAACATGCCTACCAATGGCCAATGGTATCTGAAAACATCCTTGGGTGGCCATATACTCTGCTCCTGGCGAGGTTACTAACATAGGGGTTTTGAGAACTTGGGTGGACATCTTAAACTTGTTTACGAATCCCCTTGATATGTATGAATGCGATGCACCAGTATCGAAAAGAATAGTTGACGTAAATGACTTAACCAAAAACTTACCTATTACTGCATCAGGCTGAGCTTCAATCTCCTCCACGCTCAGGTGGTTCACATGTCCTTTCAGAAACAGTCACTCTTTACTCCGGATGGACCGGTACACCTACTTTCCCCTACATCTGCTAGTCCACCTCTTCAAGAGATCCTGTAACCTACTCAGCTATGCTAGAGCCCATAATAGCTTGTGGCTGCACACGGAAGTTTCTAGCATGAACAATCTTATGATCCCTTTGAGCCTGGGTGGCGGACCTTATACATACAGACAACACTGGGTTCTCCAGGTGTCTCAATCCACCCAGATGTGAGTTTTAGTTGCCACCTTAAGTTGAACCATTATTGAACACTCACATCTGTCATGAATATCTCTCAAACCCAATCCACGTCTATGAGCATAGCATGGCAATAATAAAAGCAACGTAGAAGTAACTCCCAAGGGTTTGATAAAAAAACAGGTAATAGGTACTACCTCAACTACTTCCCAATACCCATAGTTTAATTAGATCCTAATCATGCAATGTGATTGAGGAAAACAGATCTAATGCACTAAAAACTGGGTATGAACGGGGTATGATCAAAGTGTTACTTGCCTTGCTGATGATCCGCAAAACCTAGCGAGTCGATATAACAAGCGGCACACTCCGGGTACTCTATCGCAAACAAACAAGCATACAATCAGTACTCATCTAATGCACAGGTAAAACTCGATAGAAAGATCCAACCAGAAAGTTCAACTTAAGAACTCCGGTTTGCAAAAAGAATCAACTCGAAAGAAGCAACGAAAGTCAAACGGCGGAAGAAAGAAACTTCGTTTGCTAATCTGGATCTAGGTCAAATTTTACTGTTGCAAAAACTTGTTTGAGTAGATTAAACGGAAAGAGAATTTCGAAACGAAACTCTAGGCGCTTGAATCACTTGATTCCGATAAACGAGCGAGAAGTTAAACAGATTCGAAAATTCGATCAGAAATCGAATCTGAGAAAATAACGAGAAAATCCGACGAAAAAGAAAAACGGACGAACGGTTAAATAACGGACGTTCGTTAACAGAGAAAAACCGATGAACGTGTTCGTTAAAACGAACGGTTCGGTAAACGCTCGCGAAATAAGAAAACCGAAAAAAACCGATCTAGGGTTTTTTTAAACAAAAGGTTTTTTTTCAAAAAAACCGGTCAACTCGACGAACGGCGG
>NC_057814.1:412495129-412510655 GCF_018294505.1 Triticum aestivum | reverse complement strand
GCGATGGTGGCGGCGAAAACGGAGAGGGGGCGGGGTATATATGGAGGGGGGGCTAGAGGCTTGGGGGAGGGGCAACCGAGGCGGCGGCGGCGTCGTGGCGAGGCCGGACTCCGGCGGCCGTGCGGGAAGAGGACGCCGCGAGGCGGGCCGTCGGCTGGGCTCGGCCCAGTCGGCGCGGGCGCGTGTTTTTTTTAATAAGTTCCGCGAAGAAAATTGCATAGAAAAATAAATAAAAATCAGAAAAATACGAAATAAATTTTCCCCGTCTAGTTAGAAAGTCTAGAATAGGGTGAACATTTTTAAATTCAAAAATAAATATTTTGAGAACATGCATATTTTTAAATGCAATAAAAATTGCAAATAAAATCCAATAAATTCCAAATAATGATTTTAACATTTTTCCTCCAGTATTTCAATTGTTTTGGAGAAGTCATATTTTCTCCTCTCGTTTATTTTAAAATGAAATATTTTTCCGGAGAGAAAAATGATTAAAATCCCAATCCTCGTTTGAAAAATCAAATACGAAGATTTTAGAAAATCCCCAACTCTCTCCGAGGGTCCTTGAGTTGCTTAGGATTTATCGAGGATTTGTCAAAATGCAATAAAACATGATATGCAAATGATGATCTATGTATAACATTCCAAATTGAAAATTTGGGATGTTACATCGTCACCCCAAGGAAGAGGACGACCAAACGAGCAGCATCATCGACGGATGCAGTAAACACTCACGCGACGGCAGAAAAGCTAAGTCATGCAAAACTCTGAGCAATCTTTTTTTATATACATATGGTTATTTTCCCCGAAGATCTTGCCCTGCATATGGAAAACCTGCACGCAATGGGGCCCTTCCACTATTGGCAACACCCTTGCTCTGTTTCGAGTCCGCTCAACAGTTCGAGCGGCTGCGTCGAGGGCGGCAGGGGGGCCTTCTGCAATTGGCAACGCTCTCGTTCTGCCTCGAGTCCGCTCGACAGTTCGAGCAGCCGCGTTAAGAGCAGTAAGATGGTTTGCCTGGCAGCAAGCACACCCCTGACAGACAATTGGGGATCCGTCCTCAAGGCGCCACGGGGTTTACGCGCCGGCAAGCCTACCCGATTAACGTAGGGTGGACATACAAGGGGAGATCAAACGGGAAGATAACATGCATCGTTTTAGGGTACTACAGAGTTATATTACATCAAATAATCGCTGCGGTTCTAACTTGAGATAAAATTGTCTTGGTTTTGAACTCGCAGCGGCGATAAGAAACGGGGTGCCTAATCCCGGCGCTGGCCCTCTACCCTCTGAATTCCGTCGACACGGCTGATGATGGGCTTGATACGCTCCTCGAGCGTCGCGAGGTCCACATCCTCCGGCAAGCTCTCCAAACATGGGCCCCTTGACGACCTTGGCGGCCTTCGCGGCCTTGCCGGACCTCTCGACCCTGCCGTCACAGTGCACGTCGAGCTGAAAAAGCCTCTAGCACAAGTGGGCGTGCCTGATCACCGTGAGGTTGTGATCCAAGCCAGGGCGAAGCCTCATGATGTCGGCCGCATTCGTGAAGAGCCAGGCCAGCCTCCCCTTGTTGTGCAGTGGAGCAATTCGGCGACGGATGAAATCCACCCGAATCATCTCAAGGGTGAGCCCGGCCACAGTAAGGCGATGAATCCTGGTGGTGGCGTCGACATTGCTCCAATCATCTCTGCGAACCAACGGCGCCTGGCGAACCCGGCAAAATTCCTGCGGATCCTCCTCCTCAATCCAGCACCACCGGCCCTGCCACTCCTCCCACCTCTCCTTCTGAGCACCCTTCGGATATGTCCCCTTCCCCTGTGTCCTTGGGATCCAGGCGACACAGCCAGAAATGGCGCCTCCCTTTTGGATGCGAGGAAAGAAGTAGTGGCGGAAGAGCACCGTGTTGGGATGCACCCCGGCGAAGCCCTCATAGAGATGGGCAAAAAGAGCCATGCACGCCATGGCATTTGGAGTAAAATCCAGAAGGTGGAATCCATAGGTGTGCATGACGTCATTGAAGAAATCGAAGAAAGGGGGCCAGAGCTCGTAGGAAAAGTAGTCAACGAAGAATGGGTACTGATTCGGGCCGGCCTCGGCGAAGCCGGCAGGGATGATGCGCGTAGCAGGGTGCCCCTTCGTCTTGCACCCCCACAGGGGCTTGAAGTAGTCTCGGGGGTGGACCGCATCGACCGTCGATGGAAAGTAGGCGAGCTGTGTCCGCCGCGCCGCCAACTCACTCTCCGGCGCCTCCCTTTCCCCGCCATCCTTGGCCACTCCCTTGCCCCTGCTGGTCTTTGGAACCATGGCAGCTGGAGGGGGAACGAAGAATCAAGAGCAATGGGGGCGGC
The DNA here is from genome assembly GCF_018294505.1 of Triticum aestivum. NCBI lineage: Eukaryota > Viridiplantae > Streptophyta > Magnoliopsida > Poales > Poaceae > Triticum > Triticum aestivum. Next base: position 412,508,310 of record NC_057814.1, on the reverse strand, counting down.
GGCGGTGAGCGAAAGCAAGAGCTCAAGAAGGAAGAAGGAGGGGGCGGCGGTTCCGAGATTGGAGAAGGCGCAGAGGGTAAATGAGCAGCGCGCCTGCGGTTATTCCTTTTTACAGGGAAGGCGCGGGCCGCCTCTTTACCATTCACTGCGATGTGACGCATGAGGGCAGCGGCCGCCGCACGCATGCCCCCCACGTCACACACGACCCTCCACGACGCGCATTCAACGCGGGTCATGGGGAAGTGCAAGCAAGCGAAGGAATTACCGCGATAAAATCCCGCCCTGCCTGCCCGCGCACCGTTCTGGGCTCAGCCCAAGAACGTGTTGCGCCTATTTGTGGCCCAGGCCCAGGGGCTCCTGTCAGTGCACAAAAGTAGGGGCTCTCCTTTTTTACCCCTTTACTTGTGCACGGGTAGTCAGAGCCACGCCTGTGGCCACACTAAGTAGGGCAGAGGATGGAAATGAAGGCACGAGACGGCCAAAGCAATGCCAGGACAGAGACACAAAGAGCAAGAGGGCGAGGTGGACTCCCCCGGCAAGACCCTTGCCAGGACGGCCTCCGCGGCCCCGGCAAGAGCCTTGCCGAAGCAACTTGCCCGATGCTAGCGAAGTGCGCCACCCTAGAGCCCAGGGGTTCCAACGTCATCAACCATATTGGAACCAAGGCTTGGGAGGCACCTCCGTAGTGGCATGCAGATCTTTGTGAAGATCATAAACACACATGAACAGATCAGGACCAGAAAACGACGATCCTCGGCGAGATCCTGGCCGAGGAAATCCACGAGACCCCCGGCAAGACCCTTGCCGGGGACGATCGCGATGCCACGGCAAGACCCTTGCCGGGGCCCCGGCAAGACCCTTACCGAGGACACTCGCGGGGCCACAGCCAGGCCCATGTGTGCCGAAACTCCACCACCATTCCCATGCAGCTGCCAGCCCAACCAGCTGGGCAGGCACCTGCATGGCAACGTGCGGCCTCCAGGCCAACTCAGCAAGCATCTGCGTGGTGGCATGCAGATCTTCGTGAAGACCCTACCACCGCGCCATCTCAGCAGCCAGCCAGCCTGTGTGGCGCTGCATGCCTCGTTGGCCTGGGCGCGTGTCGGAGCGAGGCGGAGCGGCGACGGACGGGACGGGCCTCGTCGCCATCCCCAATAAAGCAACGGGACACCTAAGGGGCGCATTTAATGCGCCTTGTCCCGTAATGACAGGCGATAAACTTAGGCACTGTATACCTTTCCACCTCCTGTGTGCCACTGTGGCGACCCCTTTTCGTCTATAAAAGGAGGCCCGAGGCGTACAGGAGAAGGATTCGGATCTTTTGGACTAGACACGCACCGTAGCTAGTTCAAAAGCTCAAGAACACTCAGATATATACACCAAAGCAGGACTAGGGTATTACGCATCCTCGCGGCCTGAACCTGGGTAAAATGATCTTTGTGCTGACTACCAGACCCGCTCTTTGCACAACCCCGCGCCCGCCAACCGTAGAAGGGATCCCAGTGATTCCATAGATGTCGTTTCCCCGACAGGCATCTCTTTAGTTCCAGGACTATGTCCTCATTTGGTGGGAGCCATCCATGACAACATGGAATCAAATGAAGGATGTCAAGTGAGCACGCTTTGTACCCACGTACTATAGCCGCGACCTCTTCAAGAAGTTACAACTCCTAAAGCAAGGCACAAAGTCGGTTGAAGAGTACTACAAGGAAATGGAAATTGCCATGATTCGAGCAAATGTCAATGAAGATGAGGAGCAAACCATGGCGCGTTTCTTGAATAGCCTCAACCATCCCATCAAGAAGATAGCCGACTTCTAACCTTACTCTAACCTCCTAGAGCTAGTGCACCAAGCTACCAAGGCGGAGCGACAAGTGCAAGATGACTACAAGTATGTCAAGTACTCTTCCAAGCCATACGGTTCATATAATCAAGCTTCAATGACTACACCGCCTTCTACCTCAACTAAACCTACTACAAGCAACAACGACAAGTCAAGTTACAAGAAAACTTTGACAACCTCAAGTCGTCCTCCTACTACAAGCAACTTCAAGCCAAGAGCTTCATCATCTACAACTCCACCGGATGAGACCATCAAGAAAAATTCCATCAAATGCTTCACATGTCAAGGCCGAGGCCACAAGACATTTGAGTGCCCCACTCGGCACACCATGATCGCCAACGACGACGGCACCTACGAGTCGATGAGTCAGGAAGAAATGGAAGCGCTTGAGCATATGGGCATGCACCAGCGCGTTAATGAAGATGAATATGGCCAAATCTTTTGTGACAATGATTCGAGCCCCGCTCTCGTTGTCTCCAAGGTCTTGACACTTCAACAGCAACAAGACGAAGATCAATGTTGCCACATCTTCCACATCAAGGCGGGCATCAATGGAAGATCTGTGAAGGTCATCATCGACGGAGGAAGTTGCCAAAATTTGGCAATTGAAGAGCTATGTTTCAAGCTACAATTGGTCAAGATGAAGCATCCTCGTCCCTACAAGGTCCAATGGCTTAGCGACTCCGGCACCATCCAAGTGGAGCACACTGTTCAAGTCTCTTTCAAGATCGGAGCTTATGAAGACACTTTGGAATGTGATGTGATTCCTATGTGCGTTTGCCATCTCCTACTTGGACGACCTTGGCAATTCGACCGCAGCGTCATCCACAATGGGCGAACCAATCACTATAGCTTCAAGGTGAAGGGAAAGGAGTACGTGCTACGACCTATGTCACCAAGCCAAGTGATCACCAACAAACAAGAAACCACCCATCATGGAGAGAATAGTGAGAGAGTGATGCGAAGTGCTACCTCTTGAGCTTGCATTGGTTTTTCCCTTGAAGAGGAAAGGGTGATGCAACAAAGTAGTGTAAGTATTTCCCTCAGTTTTGAGAACCAAGGTATCAATCCAGTAGGAGACAACGCACAAGCCACCGAATACCTGCACAAACAAACACCAACTTGCACCCAACGCGATAAAGGGGTTGTCAATCCCTTCACGATTATTTGCAAAGTGAGATCTGATATAGATGGATAAACGGTAAAGTAATTTTTTTGGTTTATGGAACAGAAAGTAAAAGATTGCAAAGAAAGTAAATAGGAAACTAAAATTGTAGATCGGAAATTTATATGATGGAAAGTAGACCCAGGGGCCATAGGTTTCACTAGAGGCTTCTCTCAAGATAGAAAATATTATGGTGGGTGAACAAATTACTGCTGAGCAATTGATAGAAAAGCACAAAGTTATGACGATATCTAAGCCAATGATCATGAATATAGGCATCACGTCCGTATCAAGTAGACCGACTCCTGCCAGCATCTACTACTATTAATCCACACATCGACCGACTCCTGCCTTCATCTAGAGTATTAAGTTCATAAGAACAGAGTAACACATTAAGTAAGATGACATGATGTAGCAGGATAAACTCAAGCAATATGATGAAAACCCCATCTTGTTATCCTCGATGGCAACAATACAATACGTGTCGGTTCCCCTTCTGTCACTATGATCGAGCACCGCAAGATTGAACCCAAAGCTAAACACTTCTCCCATTGCAAGAAAAACCAATAATCTAGTTGGCCAAACCAAATCGATAGTTCGAAGAGACTTGCAAAGATATCAAATCATGCATATAATAATTCAGAGGAGATTCAAATAATATTCATAGATAAGCTGATCATAAATCCACAATTCATCGGATCTCGGCAAACACACCGCAAAAGAGTATTACATCGAATAGATCTCCAAGAACATCGAGGAGAACTTTGTATTGAGAACCAAAGAGAGAGAAGAAGCCATCTAACTACTAGCTATGGACCCGTAGGTCTGTGGTAAACTACTCACGCTTCATCGGAGAGGCAATGGTGTTGATGTAGAAGCCCTCCGTGATCGAATCCCCCTCCGACAGGACGCCGGAAAAGGCCCCTAGATGGGATCTCACGGGTACAGAAGGTTGCAGCAGTGGAAAAGTAGTTTCGTGGCTCCCCTAGAAGGTTTTGGGATATTTGAGAATATATAGGCGGAAGATATAGGTCGGTGGAGTCACGAGGGGCCCACAAGGGTGGGGGGCGCGCCCTACCCCCCTGGGCGCACCTCCCGACCTTGTGGCCGCCTTGTGGCTTTCCTGACGTGCACTCCAAGCCCTCTGGATGTCTTCTGGTCCAAGAAAAATCATCGCGAAAATTTCATTCCGTTTGGACTCCGTTTGGTATTCCTTTTCTGCGAAATTCTAAAATAAGGAAAAAACATGAACTGGCACTGGGCTCTAGGTTAATAGGTTAGTCCCAAAAATCATATAAAATAGCATATTAATGCATATAAAACATCCAAAACAGATAATATAATAGCATGGAACAATAAAAAATTATAGATACGTTGGAGACATATCAAGCATCCCCAAGCTTAATTCCTGCTCGTCCTCGAGTAGGTAAATGATAAAAACAGAATTTTTGATGTGGAATGAAACATATTTATCCATGTAATTCTCTTTATTGTGGCATGAATGTTTAGATCCGTATGATTCAAAACAAAAGTTTAATATTGATATAAAAACAATAATACTTCAAGCATACTAACAAGATAATTATTCTTCTCAAAATAACATGGCCAAAAAAAGCTTATCCCTACAAAATCATATAGTCTGGCTATGCTCCATCTTCATCAACAAAATATTTAAATCATGCACAACCCCGATGACAAGCCAATCAATTGTTTCATACTTTTGATGTTCACAAACCTTTTCAACTTCCACGCAATACATGAGCGTGAGCCATCGACATAGCACTATAGGTGGAATAGAAGGTGGTTGTGGAGAAGACAAAAAGAAGGAGATAGTCTCACATCAACTAGGCATATCAACGGGCTATGGAGATGCCCATCAATAGATATCAATGTGAGTGAGTAGAGATTTCCATGCAACGGATGCACTAGAGCTATAAGTTTATGAAAGCTCAAAAAGAAAACTAAGTGGGTGTGCATCCAACTTGCTTGCTCATGAAGACCTAGGGCATTTTGAGGAAGCCCATCATTGGAATATACAAGCCAAGTTCTATAATGAATAATTCCCACTAGTATATGGAAGTTACAATATAGGAGACTCTCTATCATGAAGATCAAGGTGCTACTTTGAAGCACAAGTGTGGCAAAAGGATAGTAACATTGTCCCTTCTCTCTTTTTCTCTCATTTTTTGGGCCTTCTCTTTTTTTGGCATTTTCTCTCTCTTTTTTTGGCCTTTTCTCTCTTTTTTTTATTTCCTCACATGGGACAATGCTCTAATAATGAAGATCATCACACTTTTATTTACTTACAACTCAAAAATTACAGCTCGATACTAGAACCAAATATGACTCTGGATGTGCGATGGATCAAGAGCGACATGTATAAAAAATGATGAACTATGGCTTTGCCACAAATACGATGTCAACTACATGATCATGCAAAGAAATATGAAAATGATGATGCGTGTCATAATAAACGGAACGGTGGAAAGTTGCATGGCAATATATCTCGGAATGGCTATGGAAATGCCATAATAGGTAGGTATGATGGCTGTTTTGAGGAAGGTATAAGGTGGGTGTATGGTACCGGCGAAAGTTGCGCTGTACAAGAGAGGCTAGCAATGGCGGAAAGGTGAGAGTGCGTATAATCCATGGACTCAACAATAGTCATAAATAACTCACATACTTATTGCAAAAATCTATTAGTCATCGAAACAAAGTACTACGCGCATGCTCCTAGGGGGATAGATTGGTTGGAAAAGACCATCACTCGTCCCCGACCGCCACTCATAAGGAAGACAATCAAAAAATATCTCATGCTCCAACTTCGTTACATAACGGTTCACCATACGTGCATGCTACGGGACTCACAAACCTTAACACAAGTATTTATCAAATTCACAACTACCTACTAGCATGACTCTAATATCACCACCTTCATATCTCAAAATAATCATAATGAATCAAACTTCTCATAGTATTCAATGCACTTTATATGAAAGTTTTTATTATATCCCTCTTGGGTGCCTATCATATTAGGACTAATTTTATAACCAAATAAAATTACCATGTTGTTTTTAAAGACTCCCAAAATAATATAAGTGAAGTACGAGAGTTCAACAATTTCTATAAAATAAAACCACCGCCGTGCTCTAAAAAGATATAAGTGAAGCACTAGAGCAAAATTGCCTAGCTCAAAAGATATAAGTGAAGCACATAGAGTATTCTAATAAATCACGATTCATGCGTGTCTATCTCAAAAGGTGTGTACAGCAAGGATGATTGTGGTAAACTAAAAAGCAAAGACTCAAATCATACAAGACGCTCCAAGCAAAACACATATCATGTGGTGAATAAAAATATAGCCTCAAGTAAAGTTACCGATAAATGAAGACAAAAGAGGGGATGCCTTCCGGGGCATCCCCAAGCTTAGGCTCATGGTATCCTTGAATATTACCTTGGGGTGCCTTGGGCATCCCCAAGCTTAGGCTCTTTCCACTCCTTATTCCATATTCCATCAAATCCTTACCCAAAACTTGAAAACTTCACAACACAAAACTCAACAGAAAATCTCATAAGCTCCGTTAGTACAAGAAAATAAATCACCACTTTTGGTACTGTCGTGAACTCATTATTTATTTATATTGGTGTAGTATCTACTGTATTCCAACTTTTCCATGGTTCATACCCCCCGATACTAGCCATAGATGCATCAAAATAAGCAAACAACACACGAAAAACAGAATCTGTCAAAAACAGAACAGTCTGTAGTAATCTAGATAGTTCGCATACTTATGTAACTCCAAAAATCCTGAAAAATTAGGAAGACCTAAGAAATTTGTATATCAATCTACTGTAAAAGTATCAGAATTTTTCGACGCTCCTGTGATTTGTAAAAATTCTGGGACTGAGCCCAAAAGTTTCTGTTTTTTAGCAAGATCAAATCAACTATCTGTAAGATATCCCAAAGGTCTTACTTGGCACAAACACTAATTAAAACACAAAACCACATATAACCAGAATCTGGATGAATTATTTATTGCAAAACAGAACCAAAAAGCAAAGAACAAAAATAAAATTGGGTTGCCTCCCAACAAGCGCCAATGTTTAACGCCCTTAGCTAGGCATAGGTAATTTTAATGATGCTCACACGAAAGATAGCAATTGAAACCCAAAGAGAGCATCATAAAACATGTGACAAACAAGTTTAAGTCTAACATGCTTCCTATGCATTGGGATTTTATAAGCAAACAAATTATCAAGACAAGCAAAAACCACCATATGCAAGGAAGAAGAAAGAAACAATAGAAATCTCAACATAACGAGAGGTAATTTTGTAACATGAAAATTTCTACAACCAAATTTTCCTGTCTCATAATAATTACATGTAGGATCATAATCAAATTCAACAATATAAATATCACATAAAATTTTCTCTTCATGATCCACATGCATGCAAAGTTGACACTCTTCCGAAATAGTGGGATTATCATAAAATAAAGTCATGACCTCTCCGAACCCACTTTTATCAAAAATTTCACAAGACTGAATATTCTCCAAATATGTGGGATATAAAGTTGACACTCTTCCAAACCCACTTTCAATATTGTTGCAAACATGATTATCAATCTCATATTCATCATGGGGCTTAAATAAACTTCCAAGATCATAAGAAGAATCGCCCCAATCATGATCACTGCAACAAGTAGTAGACATAGCAAAATTAGCATCCCCAAGCTTAGGGTTTTGCATATCATTAACATAATTGACATTAATAGAATTTATAATAACATCATTGCAATCATGCTTTTAATTCAAAGGTCTATCGTGAATCACTTCATAAGTTTCTTCATCACAATTTTTAGATTCACGAATTTCAAGCAAAACTTCATAAAGATAATCTAGTGCACACAACTCACTAGCAATTGGTTCATCATAATTGGATCTCTGAAAAAGATTAGCAAGTGGATGAGGATCCATAAAATTTTAGCAAGCGAAGATGCAAGCAAAAAGAAGGCACATGGTAACACATGATCAAACAGAAGAAAAGCGAAAGAAAAGGGCAAATCTTTTCAAAAATCGTTTTAGAAGTGGGGGAGAGGTAAACGAGAGGCGAATGGAAAATAATGTAATGCGAGAGATGAGAGTTTATGATGGGTACCTGGTATGTCTTGGCTTGGCGTAGATCTCCCCGTCAATGGTGCCAGAAATTCTTCCTGCTACCTCTTGAGCTTGCGTTGGTTTTTCCCTTGAAGAGGAAAGGGTGATGCAGCAAAGTAGAGTAATTATTTCCCTCAGTCTTGAGAACCAAGGTATCAATCCAGTAGGAGACAATGCACAAGCCACCGAATACCTGCACAAACAAACACCAACTTGCACCCAACGTGATAAAGGGGTTGTCAATCCCTTCACGGTTATTTGCAAAGTGAGATCTGATATAGATGGATAAATGGTAAAGTAATATTTTTGGTATTTTTGGTTTATGGAATGGAAAGTTAAAGATTGCAAAGAAAGTAAATAGGAAACTAAAATTGTAGATCGGAAACTTATATGATGGAAAGTAGACCCGGGGGCCATAGGTTTCATTAGAGGCTTCTCTCAAGATAGAAAATATTATGGTGGGTGAAGAAATTACTGCCTAGCAATTGATAGAAAAGCGCAAAGTTATGATGATATCTAACACCGATGCGCGTCGATCCTAAACAAACGGTTTTTAACCCCTTTCCGCGACGGCATCTGGAACCGTCGCCAAGTGAGTGTGGGCGACAGGGGGGTCCTTCCCACACGACCCAGAAACCGTTGGGGATATGCCCTCCTGGCACACACATTCGGCAAAATGAGGTCGTGTGCGACCAGCGAGCGCTCAAATATGGAAATGCGTACAGTAGAGCTAAAAAATACAATTATACGACGAAATTGTTTCCGGTCGCAAGTACATCCCACACAGTCAGTCCCCGCTAAACGTTTCCGTTCGTATGTACATCCCACACAGTCGCTCCAAGGAAAATGTTTCCGTTCACAGGTACATCACACACAATTTTTCCTGTTAAATCGTTTGTGATAACGTTGCCATTGCACACGATATTAATAATTTTATCGTTTGTGTTATTGAATGCATCACACATGGTGCGTAGAAGAAACTGTGTGGCAAAGGTTGTCCATCACACACACTTTTTGTGTGATAAATGTTTGCCCAAGGTGGCCTAACGCAAACAGTTTTCAAGAGAAAGTCGTGTGTGCAGTGGAGATTGATCGCACACGTAGTGGATCCTAGAAACGTTTCTGATCTCCACGTATATCGCAGACGTTTCGCTTTCGCAAACCGTGTGCAGTGTAATCCCTAATTAATCCATAATTAATCCAATTAATCCCTAATTTAAAAGTCACATGTTTTGAATTTGAAAGTAGGAAATCACTTATTTCATATCCAACCATGTTTATTACAAATATAGGTTCAACCACGAATCCATAATTCAATGCACATGTACATATACTGAAGAACTACATAAGCACCAAGTAAAGAATGTTGAACCACAGTTGTACGAAAGACTGTAAAGAGAGAGGCGAAAGACATTCTGGTTGCTGGAGAAGGTGAAGCGGAATGCCCATATTGTGCCCTCCTCCATGCGTAAGGCGCACACGACTCTAGGCCAACCCCTTGTGATGGCTGCCCATCCATCCTTCACAGTCTTCATTAGGACTTCTCGATGCTCATTGTAGTCTGGATGAAATACTTTAACCTTCATTACGTGTCCACCAATCATGTACTTTGTAAGGTAATCTTGAGTGAACTGCTTCGGGAACCACTGGGAACGAAAAAGATTCAGACATTGTTGTCTAACAACTCATTATGGGCAGTAAAAAGAGAAGGCTACAGAGTTTGGAGTTACCATCCTACAACTCACTGTTGTGTTGGATAGAGCATAAACAAATAATTTGCTTGCCACCATTCGTATTTTTTGCTAATAATCCTTATCAGTTTCCTCACTTGATGCTTGTTCACCAATATCTCATTGCCCCATACGCAAAAAGGGTTTATGTGTGGATCCTTGCCAAGGGCATATGTACCTACAAGCAACAAGCCAATATTAGAAGCTAACTAGTGTCCAGGCCTGGATCTATATGCACTACATTATGGAACGGCGGGGGGAGTACAAGCCGAGGGATGAAGCTAACCTCGGCGGAAAATGGTGTCCACTCCCGTTGTTGTCCTGCATAAGTTGTGGAAAGGCATGACAAGTACAACAATCTTAACATCAAACAAATATAGCAAAGTTAAACAACATCATCTCCAAATGATAGTGTCGGATCACGGGTTCTGGCAAAACCCTTAAGGTTCGAACTCTGGGGTGCGCGCGAAGTTCTTTCCCCCCTACCGATCCACGCCCTAGCTTGCTAAGATCTCGAAGACGAACTCAACCAACTCACAACACAAGAAACACAAAATTTATACTAGTTCGGGCCACCGTTGTGGTGTAATACCCTACTCCAGTGTGGTGGTGGTGGATTGCCTCTTGGGCTGATGATGAACAGTACAAGGGGAAGAACAGCCTCCTGAGGTTGAGGTGTCCTTGTGCCTGGCGAAATTGTGTGTGTGGATTCGCTCAGCTCGGGCTTGCTTGTGAGCTCCAGACTCGGTGTCCCCTACGGTGGTGGCTGGTTCTACTTATATAGGCCCTGGTCCTCTTCCCAAATATTGAGAGGGAAGGGAGCCAACAACGGCCAATTTGAAAGGGGACAACTAGTACAGCTTATCTTGACAAAAGCGGTCTTCGCCTGCCAAAGGCTCTGGTGGTGACGCCGCCTTGGGATCCATGGTGACCTCCGTCTTGCCGTTCTGCTGGTCTTGGTCTCGTTGCACCGATATGGAAACCTTTGCTTGACGCCTCGGTACTCTACGCCTGCGCTCGCTTCCTTAGCACCAAAGGGGAAACAAGGACACTGCGCGTGCTGGCGCCCGCCTGATCTCGATCGTCATGGCTCACGTAACGAGAACCTCGCGAGGTTTGCCGTGCCTTGATCTCTCCGCCCCTCACGAGCCAACCTGGTGAGGCCGCTCCTTAGGAGGTCTTGTGTCGTCCGCCTCGCGAGCCTTGGCCCCTCGCGAGGGTCTTGAATGCCTTGTTGATGAAGATGGGCCGTACAGTCCTGCTAGCACAGCCCCGTCGTGGGCCGCAGGCAGGCAAGTCTGGGGAGCCCCGTTCTGTAGCGACCAGACCTCAAACAGTCTAATCTACCGTGCACCAGTGTCATCCCTGGATCAGTAATGCTGACACGCACAATACTTGGAGGATTTATAACAGAGTAGCAATCACACACTTATTACATCGAGTATCTCAAAAGAGAAATAAGTATGACAAATATGGCTTAAGGCCATCTAAAACGATAACAGCGGAAGACTTGGAAGATAAGTGAGTCCATCAACTCCAACGGCATCACCGAGTATAATACCACGACCTAAGGCACCTTACTCGTCGTCTGAAAAGTCTGCAACATGAAACGTTGCAGCCCGAAAACGGGTCAGCGCATGGAATATGCTGGCAAAATAACACATAGAGAGTAATGAATAGAATAATGCTATCACTACATGCATATTTGGCTGGTGGAAAGCTCTATGGTTACAGTTTTGCGAAAAAGCCAATTTTTCCCTACTGCAAAGGAATAAATTTTATTTAACTATCATGGTGGTTGTTAAACATTGAGAATGGTTGACAGCATCTCAATCCCAATTAAGTATCATCCTTAACCCAACAAAATTAATTTGAGTAACATGATGAGATTCACAAGATAATCGAAGTACTAGATACTCAAGATGTCCATAACCGGGGACACGGCTAATCATGATTATTTTATACACTCTGCAGAGGTTTGTGCACTTTTCCCCACAAGACTCGATCTCCTCCGTTGGATTACTCGCACTACATGGTGTTTGAGTGACGGATGACCGAGACATAGTCTTTCAGAAGTGTTTGCACCTTACGATCGGGTAGACCGTTACACCTACTTCCCCTACATCTGCTAGTCTACCACTGTAAGAGTTCACACAACTTATTCAACTATGCTAGAGCCCATAATAGCTTGCGGCTGCACACGGAAGTTTCTAGCATGAATAATCTCATGATCCCTTTGAGCCTGGGTGGCGGTCCAAAAAAAAACAGGCAATCACTGGAATACCCAGGTGCCTCAATCCACCCAGATGTGTGTTTAAGTTGCCACCTTAAGTAAACCATTAAATTAACAATCTCACATCTGTCATGGATACACTCACCCAATCCACGTCTACTAGCATAGCATAGCAATATGAGCAAACGTAGAAGTAACTCCCAAAGGTTTGATAACAAAACAGGTAATAGGTACTACCTCATCTACTTCCCAATACCCACAATTTAATTAGATCCTAATCATGCAATGTTTGAGGATTGGTCTAATGCAATAAAACTGGGTAGTAAAGAGGTATGATCAAAGTGTTACTTGCCTTGCTGATGATCCGTGAAACCTAGAGATGCGAAGTAGCAAGCGGCGCACTCCGGGTACTCTATCGCAAACAAACAAGCATACAGTAAGCACTCAAAATGCACAGGTAACACTCAAATAAAAGATCTAACCAGAAAGTTCAACTTAAGAACTCCGGTTTGCAAAAAGAATCAAATCAAACGAAGCAACGAAAGTCAAACGGCGAAAGAAACAAGCTTCGTTTACTAATCTGGATCTAAGTCAAATTTTACAGTAGCAAAAACTTGTTTGAGTTGGTTAAACGGAAAGAGAATTTCGAGACGAAACTCTAGGTGCTTGAATCGCCTGATTCCGATAAACGAGCGAAAAGATATACTAGAACGAAAATCGGATCAGAAATCGCGATCTGGAATAATCACGGAAAATCCGAGAAAAAGAAAAACTGACGAACAGTTTATCGAACGAATGTTCGTTAACTGTAACTAAACGATGAACATGTTCGTTAAAACGAATGAACAAGCGAACGCTCGCTAATTAACTAAACCGAGAAAAAAGAAAAAAAAATAAACCGATCTAAAAAAATAAAAACAACTGCAGTTTTTTTTAAAAAAACCGGGCGGTTTTCTAGAGAAAACCGCCGGCGGCGGCGACAACTCCGGCGGCTCCCTCGACGAGGGGCGGCGGCTCCGGCGGGGTTGGCGGGCGATAGCGGGACGACGGGCG
>NC_057814.1:412471797-412494657 GCF_018294505.1 Triticum aestivum | reverse complement strand
TAAAGGACCCGGCCAGGCGGAGTCTTGGCCGAACACGGCCCATAGTCGGTTTCGTTTTTTAATAATAAATACGCGCAGAAAAACAAAGAAAAGAAATACTAAATGAACTCCAAAAATCCCGAAATAAATTTTCCCCGACTTCTAAAATCAAGCAGGACAAGATGAACATTTATTTGGGGCCTAAATGTAATTTTGAAAAACACGCATTTTTCCTATCCAAATAAAATAGCGAAAAACTCCAAAATAAAATCTTATTTGTTTTTTTTAAATCCTCATTATTCCTTTATTTTGGGAAAGTCATTTTATTCCCTCTCTCATATTTTTATAATTGGAATAATTGAAGATAAAATAAATAAAATCAAATGATCCTATTTTCAAAATTTGAGAAAACCCCAAATTTGAAAATAACGAAATCCCCAACTCTCTCTCCGAGGGTCCTTGAGCTGCTTAGGATTTCGAGGATTTGCCAAAATGCAATAACATATGCTATGCAATGATGATCTAATGTATAACATTCCAAATTGAAAATTTGGGACGTTACACGTTCCCAGAACGCCGACAGTAGCCCCTGGGCCCAAGGCGCGCTCGGGCTTGGCTTCGAGGCGAAGCCGAAGGTCAAGTACGGAGCGCCGCGGGCCCCAAACGCCTGCGGCCTTGGTCGACGTGTGGCGGTTGATTGGACGTGGGCGTCCCTGATACGTCCCCAACGTATCTATAATTTATGAAGTATTCATGCTATTATATTATCCATCTTGGATGTGTTATGGGCTTTACTATGCACTTTTATATTATTTTTGGGACTAACCTATTGACCCAGAGCCCAGTGCCAGTTCCTGTTTTTTCCCTTGTTTCAGTGTTTCGAAGAAAAGGAATATCAAACAGAGTCGAAGCGGAATGAAACCTTCTGGAGAAGTTATTTTTGGAAGGAAAGCAACCCAGAGGACTTGGAGTCCACGTCAAGAAAGCAACGAGGAAGGCATGAGGCAGGGGGCGTGCACACCCCCCTGGGCGCGCCCTCCACCCTCATGGGCCCCTCGTGGCTCCCCTGACGTATTTCTTCCGCCTATATATATATCAATATATCCTAAAACGATCGAGGAACAGAATAGATCGGGAGTCCCGCCGCCGCAAGCCTTTGTAGCCACAAAAGACCAATCGAGACCCTGTTCCGGCACCCTGCCGGAGGGGGGAACCCTCACCGGTGGCCATCTTCATCATCCCGGCGCTCTCCATGACGAGGAGGGAGTAGTTCACCCTCGGGGCTGAGGGTATGTACCAGTAGCTATGTGTTTGATCTCTCTCTCTCTCGTGTTCTTGATTTGGCACGATCTTGATGTACCGCGAGCTTTGCTATTATAGTTGGATCTTATGTTTCTTCTCCCCCTCTACTCTCTTGTAATGGATTGAGTTTTCCCTTTGAAGTTATCTTATCGGATTGAGTCTTTAATGATTTGAGAACACTTGATGTATGTCTTGCCGTGCGTACCTGTGGTGACAATGGGATATCACGTGATTCACTTGATGTATGTTTTGGTGATCAACTTGCGGGTTCCGCCCATGAACCTATGCATAGGGGTTTGCACACGTTTTCGTCTTGACTCTCCGGTAGAAACTTTGGGGCACTCTTTGAGGTTCTATGTGTTGGTTGAATAGATGAATCTGAGATTGTGTGATGCATATCGTATAACCATACCCACGGATACTTGAGGTGACATTGGAGTATCTAGGTGACATTAGGGTTTTGGTTGATTTGTGTCTTAAGGTGTTATTCTAGTACGAAGTCTAGGGCTGTTTGTGACACTTATAGGAATAGCCCAACAGATTGATTGGAAAGAATAACTTTGAGGTGGTTTCGTACCCTACCATAATCTCTTCGTTTGTTCTCCGCTATTAGTGACTTTGGAGTGACTCTTTGTTGCATGTTGAGGGATAGTTATATGATCCAATTATGTTATTATTGTTGAGAGAACTTACACTAGTGAAAGTATGAACCCTAGGCCTTGTTTCCTAGCATTGCAATACCGTTTACGCTCACTTTTACCACTTGTTATCTTGCTGTTTTTATATTTTCAGATTACAAAAACCTATATCTACTATCCGTATTGCACTTGTATCACCATCTCTTCGCCGAACTAGTGCACCTATACAATTGACCATTGTATTGGGTGTGTTGGGGACACAAGAGACTCTTTGTTATTTGGTTGCAGGGTTGTTTGAGAGAGACCATCTTCATCCTACGCCTCCCACGGATTGATAAACCTTAGGTCATCCACTTGAGGGAAATTTTCTACTGTCCTACAAACCTCTGCACTTGGAGGCCCAACAACGTCTACAAGAAGAAGGTTGCGTAGTAGACATCAAGCTCTTTTCTGGCGCCATTGCCGGGGAGGCTAGGTAAGCGGCACTCACACCCCGTCAACTAAGCAGTTTCTGGCGCCGTTGCCGGGGAGGTGAGTGCTTGAAGTTATATCTTTAGATCTTGCAATCGAATCTTTTAGTTTCTTGTTTTATCACTAGTTTAGTCTATAAAAGAAAACTACAAAAAAATGGAATTGAGTTTGTCTCATACGCTTCGTCTTTTTAATATCTTTCGTGAGTATGATGGAAAGGAAAATTGTGCCAAAGTGTTAGAAGAAGAATGTGTTAAAATGTTTGGCACTAAATCTTTGAATGATGAGCATGATTGCAATGTTGTTAGTATGAACTCCTTGAATATCCATAGTACTAGTGATGATTGCACTAGTTATGATGAAAATGTCTCCTATAAACATGTCAATTTTTGTGGAGTGCATTGGGTTTGCAAGTACACACCAAATAGGGAAGATAGATATTGCAAGAGGCATAAGCATTTAGAAACTAAATTTTTGAAAGAAAGGCTAGATGTTTGTGCTGAAAATTTAAATTTTCTTGGCCATACTTGTGAACTTTGCAATGAACGTGGTCATTTAACTATCCGATGCAAATTGTTTCGATCTAATCGTTTCCAAAAACTGTGATGACTTGATTTCCCTTGCACATCATAATGAACTTAGTTTGCTTATGGGTTGTGAAGAAATGAAACGCATAACTAACTATCTTCCAGTATTTGCCCGTGACAAACTTCTTGGTTTTGATCTAGAGGAAATTTATATGTATTGTGCGGTGAATTGCATTGAAAATCCTTATATTGCCAATTACATGAAGAAAAGAAAACAAATATAAGATGAAGAGAATACTAATGAAAGGGAAGAGACTTCCCAATATCCTCCTATTATTTCTTATGATGAATCAGGTAACGAGGAGGAGCCTTCTATTCAACCAATCTCATTAATAAGGAGCTCCAAAAAGAGGATTGAACCCACACATGATGTGGTGAAGAAGAAGAAAAGAAAAAGGAAGAGAGGTAAAAATATATCTCTCCCAAATAATGTTGCTCCTTTTATTGTTGTGCCTCATGAAAATGAATCAAAAATAATTGTGGAAGATGATGCACTTGATGATGATCTCGTTATGCCTATTGCTTGTTGTGATGATTATGATTGGGAAGATAATGATACTTCTTATGATCTTGAAAATCTTTTTGGCACTTGCTTGGAAGAATATGATAATTGCTATACTATTGGTGCTATCCATACTATTAATGATGAGAGTGATTATGCTTATGATATGAAAAGGCCCAAGCTTGGGGATGCTATGTTTGAAGAAGATGATGTTTTTGAGAATATATTTGCTGCAATTAATGTTTGTCCCAAGCTTGGGGATGCTATGTCTAATGAAGATGATATTTTTAGCCTCTCAAGTTTCGATATGCAAATTTATAATGATGATAGCATGCCTCCTACTTATGATGATTATATTGATGAAAGTGGGTTTGGAAGAGTGTCAACTTTAGGAAGTAATGATCCCACTATTTTGGAGGATGTTGAATCTTATAATATTTATGAAATTGGATTTGGAGAGGTCATGACTTTATTTAGTGATGTATCCACTATTTTTGAAGAGGTTTCAATTGATTATGATGAGAACAAAGTTGCTACTTCTGATGATTATTGTGATGAAACTTATGCTATAAAAAGTAGTGATGATTATATTTATAAAACTTGTCATGATTATGATTCCCCTTTTTCTGAACATTACTCTTTTAATGTGGAAACAATTTATAGTATTCAAGTCTCTTATGATACTCCCACTATTCCGAATGAGAAGAATTTTGCTTATGTGGAGAGTAGTAAAATTTCTATGCAAGTAGATCATGAAAAGAATGCTTTAGGTTCTGGTTATATTGTTGAATTCATTCATGATGCTACTTAAAATTGTTATGAGGGAGGAATTTATGCTTGTAGGAATTGCAATAATATCAAGTTTCCTCTCTATGTGCTTAAAGTTTTGAAGTTATGCTTGTTTTGCCTTCCTATGCTAGTTGATTATTGTTCCCATAAGTTGTTTGCTCACAAAATCCCTATGCATAGGAAGTGGATTAGACTTAAATGTGCTAGTCATATTCTTCGTGATGCTCTCTTTATGTTTCAATTCTTATCTTTTATGTGAGCATCATTGAAATCATCATGCCTAGCTAGGGGCGTTAAACGTTAGCGCTTGTTGGGAGGCAACCCAATTTTATTTTAGTTTCTTGATTTTTGATTCTGTTTAGGAATACATAATCCATCAAGATTCTGCTAGATGTGGTTTTGTGTTTTAATTAGTGTTTGTGCCAAGTAGGACCTTTGGGAAGACTTGGGTGAAGTCTTTATGATCATGCTGTGAAAAACAGAAACTTTAGCACTCACGAGATTAGATAATTTTTTTTACTGGAGAGTGATATTTAGTTGATTCTTTTTGCAGATAATTACTAGACAAATTCCTAAGGTCCTCCAATTTATTTTAGAATTTTTGGAGTTCCAGAAGTTTGCGTTAGTTACAGATTACTACTGACTGTTCTGTTTTTGACAGATTCTGTTTTTCGTGTGTTGTTTGCTTATTTTGATGAATCTATGGCTAGTAAAATAGTTTATAAACCATAGAGAAGTTGGAATACAGTAGGTTTAACACCAATATAAATAAATAATGAGTTCATTACAGTACCTTGAAGTGGTGTTTTGTTTTCTTTCGCTAACGGAGCTTACGAGTTTTCTGTTAAGTTTTGTGTTGTGAAGTTTTCAAGTTTTGGGTAAAGATTCGATGGACTATGGAATAAGGACTGGCAAGAGCCTAAGCTTGGGGATGCCCAAGGCACTCCAAGGTAATATTCAAGGACAACCAAGAGCCTAAGCTTGGGGATGCCCCGGAAGGCATCCCCTCTTTCGTCCTCATCCATCGGTAACTTTACTTGGAGCTATATTTTTATTCACCACATGATATGTGTTTTGCTTGGAGCGTCATTTTATTTTATTTAGCTTTGCTTTCTGTTTGAATAAAATACCAAGATCTGAAATTCTTAAGTGAGAGAGAGTCTTCACAAAGCTACATAATTATTTAACTACTCATTGATCTTCACTTATATCTTTTTGGAGTAGTTTGTCATTTACTCGTGTGCTTCACTTATATCCTATGAGTAAATGGTTGAATGATTTGAATGTCATAAATCTGAAATTATATATGTTTCATATGCCTTTCCCATGGGGAGTAATGCCTTCACATATAAGAAGTAGAGGTGGTAAATTTATTGAAGGTTAGCAAACATTGTATTGGTCACTTGAACAATTCATGAAAGAATATTGAAGAGAGATTTCACATATAATACTATCTTGGACATCTTCTATGATTGTGAGCCCCATTAATTATTTTCAAACCTGAGCAAATTAGTTGAAGTTGGGTAAGGAAGACAACATAATGAGTTATGCTTGGGTATATTTTTACAAGTTATATTGTTTTGGATCCTCTAACATGTGGTGCTTGCTATTTACAATCCTTTGCTAGCCCAAATATTTTCCTAAGCGGGAATACTGCTTGTGCATCCAAATTCCTTGAGCCAAGTTCTTCCATGAGTGTCCGCCATATCTACCTATATGCGGTATTTACCTGCCGTTCCAAGTAAATTTGCATGTGCCAAACTCTAAACCTTCAAATAATAATCTGTTTTGTATGCCCGAATCGCTCATGTAGTGACTAGGGGCTAGCGGTATCTTCCATGCTAGGTGGGTTATTCTCACGATGAGTGGACTCCGCTCATCATTCACGAGAAAATGGCTGGTAACTGGGATGCCCAGTCCCATGATCAAAAGATAAAAATCAAATAAAAAATAATTGCAAACAAAACTCCCCCAGGATTGATGTTAGTTGGAGGCACCCGTTGTTTCGGGCAAGCCATGGATTGATGATTGTTGGTGGAGGGGAGTAAAAATCTTTACCTTTCTGTTTGGGAACCGCCTATAATGTATGTAGTATGGAAGATATTGGGAACTCTTGGTCGTTATGTTGACAATGAAAGCATACCTCTCAAAATTATTTTCATCTCTGTTTTTGCTTCGAGCTCTGGCACCTCTGCAAATCCCTGCTTCCCTCTGTGAAGGGCCTATCTTTTACTTTTATGCAAGAGTCAATAGTATTCCTTCTTATTCCAAGCCACTCTTTAGTTGTCAAGCATCATGTGATGGAAAGATCTAAGCATATATGGCCATTCAAATATATTTGATCATGAATTATTATTGTTGACATTACCCTTGAGGTAAAAGGTTGGGAGGCAAAACATTAAGCCCCTATCTTTCTCTGTGTTTGATGAATACTATTTGTTCTAAAAATATGCTTTGAGTGGTAGCAATCATGGAAGACTAAATTATAGTTGAGTATGTGAAGTTTGCTGAATCAAAGCTCTGACATAGACTCTTCCTGAAAATAAGATGAATTGCAATTGTTTGATGACCGAGAACATAGTTTGTTAGTTTTTAAGAAAGTTTATGATCTATACTTTAACATGTGAATAGTTTGTTACTTGATCATGCAAAGTTCTATGATTTGAGCTACTGTTATGACATATAATGATGCTAGAAAAGGTGATTGAAATTATCATTGATCAAACTTATGCACCTGCTAGCATTCACACTTCATAAATTATTTCTTTTATCATTTACCTACTCGAGGACGAGCAGGAAATTAAGCTTGGGGATGCTGATCCGTCTCCAACGTATCTATAATTTATGAAGTATTCATGCTATTATATTATCCATCTTGGATGTTTTATGGGCTTTCCTATGCACTTTTATATTACTTTTGGGACTAACCTATTGACCCAGAGCCCAGTGCCAGTTCCTATTTTTTCCCTTGTTTCAGTGTTTCGAAGAAAAGGAATATCAAACGGAGTCGAAACGGAATGAAACCTTCTGGAGAAGTTATTTTTGGAAGGAAAGCAACCCAGAGGACTTGGAGTCCATGTCAAGAAAGCAACGAGGAAGGCATGAGGCAGGGTGGCGCGCCCACCCCCTGGGCGCGCCCACCCCCCTGGGCGCGTCCTCCACCCTTGTGGGCCCCTCATGGCTCCCCTGACGTATTTCTTCCGCCTATATATATATATATCCATATACCCTAAAACGATCGGGGAACAGAATAGATCGGGAGTTCCGCCGCCGCAAGCGTCTGTGGCCACCAAAAACCAATCGGGACCCTGTTCCGGCACCCTGTCGGAGGGGGGAACCCTCACCGGTGGCCATCTTCATCATCCCGGCGCTCTCCATGACGAGGAGGGAGTAGTTCACCCTCGGGGCTGAGGGTATGTACCAGTAGCTATGTGTTTGATCTCTCTCTCGTGTTCTTGATTTGGCACGATCTTGATGTATCGCGAGCTTTGCTATTATAGTTGGATCTTATGTTTCTTCTCCCCCTCTACTCTCTTGTAATGGATTGAGTTTTCCCTTTGAAGTTATCTTATCGGATTGAGTCTTTAATGATTTGAGAACACTTGATGTATGTCTTGCCGTGCGTATCTGTGGTGACAATGGGATATCACATGATTCACTTGATGTATGTTTTGGTGATCAACTTGCGGGTTCCGCCCATGAACCTATGCATAGGGGTTGGCACACGTTTTCGTCTTGACTCTCCGGTAGAAACTTTGGGGCACTCTTTGAGGTTCTATGTGTTGGTTGAATAGATGAATCTGAGATTGTGTGATGCATATCGTATAATCATACCCACGGATACTTGAGGTGACATTGCAGTATCTAGGTGACATTAGGGTTTTGGTTGATTTGTGTCTTAAGGTGTTATTCTAGTACGAACTCTAGAGATGTTTGTGACACTTATAGGAATAGCCCAACAGATTGATTGGAAAGAATAACTTTGAGGTGGTTTCGTACCCTACCATAATCTCTTCGTTTGTTCTCCGCTATTAGTGACTTTGGAGTGACTCTTTGTTGCATGTTGAGGGATAGTTATATGATCCAATTATGTTATTATTGTTGAGAGAACTTGCACTAGTGAAAGTATGAACCCTAGGCCTTGTTTCCTAGCATTGCAATACCGTTTACGCTCACTTTTACCACTTGTTACCTTGCTGTTTTTATATTTTCAGATTACAAAAACCTATATCAACTATCCATATTGCACTTGTATCACCATGTCTTCGCCGAACTAGTGCACCTATACAATTTACCATTGTATTGGGTGTGTTGGGGACACAAGAGACTCTTTGTTATTTGGTTGCAGGGTTGTTTGAGAGAGACCATCTTCATCCTACGCCTCCCACGGATTGATAAACCTTAGGTCATCCACTTGAGGGAAATGTGCTACTGTCCTACAAACATCTGCACTTGGAGGCCCAACAACGTCTACAAGAAGAAGGTTGCGTAGTAGACATCAGTCCCCGCTTCCCCACGCTGCCTTGATACCTGCCTGGCTAGGCGGCCACCGCACCCTACACAGTTATTCTTCCATCGCCCGCGCCATACTTCCCCAATTCCTCCGTTTCCCCGAGACTCGGCTCTTCCTTCCGATCTGACCCGAGCTCTGCTCACTTCATCGCCATGGCGCCGAAACAAGCGGACAAGGGGAAGAAGCCTCTGTCTTCAACAAGGGCGCCTCCAGCCGTCGAGCTCGCAGTTGGCCGGTCGCTGGTGCTCAACGATGAGGCCATGGGCAAGGTGCATCCCATGCTCGCCACCAGCTTCAACGAGTGGGGAAGGACGGTGGCTTGGCCTGCGTCTCGCGCTCGCATTGACCGGACAGCCTCCAAGGTCCCAATCTTCATCGATGCCCTTTGGGCCGGCCTGATTCCCCATTTCTCCGCCTTCTTCAACGCGGTGCTTGAACATTACCAGATCCACATGCTGCATCTCGACCCCAATCCGTGACTCTGCTCGCCGTCTTCGCCTTTGTGTGTGAGGCCATGGTGGGCATTTCCCCTTCCGTGGCCCTTCTCCGTCATTTCTTCTCATTGCATCTGATGGATCCTCGGCAAAGCTTGGGGTGCGTGAGCTTCCAGGCTGTGGCTGCGACGGCAGGTGCGGGGATCGACTTCGAGCTTCCTCTATCCACGAGCTAGTTTCGGACACGATGGGTATTTGTCGATGCTAGGGTGCTCAACCCTCTGCTCCATTCTCCGTCAGCACCTGCCGTTCCCAACTCCGGTTGGGGCCACGAGAGGCTCGCGAGCTCCTGTCTTGTCCCCGTCTGGCTCAGGCTGAGGAGGTTGAAGGACCGCGACATGAATGCGCCTATGGTGGTGAAGGAGTTCGTCAGGCACCGAGTTGCTCCGCTTCAGCGCGATTCTCGCCCGATGTGGGCTTTGCTCAGTAGTCAGGACCATATGAGGCTTCAGGAGTCCGGGCTCCCTCTTGAGATGCGGCAAACAGTGCTCGAGGTCCTGACAGGTGTCCCTTCGCCGGACGACATGCCTGGGAAGAGCTGTCTGCTGTACCGCTGCACGAACAAGGCTGAATTTGTAGAGAGCATGCCTTCCTTTGGTGAGTGGGGGCTGCGCCCGGACGGCCTGGTGGGGCCCCGCAAGAACCCCGTCGACGTAGTTCCCTTCTCCGTTGCTAGCGCCAAGCTCGCCCCGAAGGTGGATGCAGGGGGGCGAGCACCGCTGGGGGCTGGCGGCCCGAGTGCTGAGGTGTAGATTTCGTCTGGTGCTCCTGGGGCGTCGTCCTCAGGAACTCACGATCCTTCCCCTGGGGTGTCGGTTGCTGAGACGATGCAGCACGTGGCTCCCGAGGCCAAAGCTCCGGAGGTCTCGGGAGGTCGCGGTGAGACGGCGCCCGTCTGCTCTCCGCAGCCCGACACCCCTGAAGCTGTCCCTTCGAGTGCTTCCCCGATCGCACCCCGTGCCGGCTGCCACGTCCAGCGCTTCGGCCGGCTTTGCGTGGACTTCGAGGAGCTCCGCAAGAGGAAAGGATCCCTGAGCAGCAGCGGTATCTTCGGGCCGTTGAAGCGAAGGAAGTACATCATCGTCGACGAGTAAGTACTGTACCTTAGTGATTTCTTGAGTGCTGCTTTCCTTCCCGACGGTGGCCCTTCAGGGTCCCTTCCACCAAGGCCGTTGCATCTCCCGAGGAGCAGCCTCCTCTTTCCTCGACTCCCCCGCTGGCCTTGAGCGCCCCGAGCCTGCATGCTGTCCCTGGAGCAAGGTCGGTTGGAGAGGCGCGTTTGCCTCCACGGCGCTTTGAATCTGCGGTCTCGTCGTCCTTCCTCCACAGCCTGGCTTGGATCTTGGCGGGCGTGCCCAAGGCCCCTCGTGAGGCTTGCTCCAGAGCTTTGGAGGAAGCTCGCTAGGCCGACCGCCGTCGCGAGGCTGTGGTGAAGCGCGCGTGGGAGCTCCAGGACTGGAGCGCGTCCCTGGAGCAGCAGGTGGAGGCGCGCAAAGCTGCCCTTGCGTTGCTGAGTGGGACACCCACCGAGGAAGAAGAGGTCCGGAGGCGCGAGGAGGCGTTGGCTCTGGAAGCCATGGAGCGTAGCCTCGAGCTTGAGCGGCTGGAGACGAGGGAGCGTCAAGTTGCCCAAGCGGAAGATGCCATTGGCGCACGCGAGGCCAAGGCTCAGGAGGAGGTTGATCGCCAGGTGGTCGACGTTTGCGCGGGTCTTGAGGGTTGGCATGATCTGATGTCGCAGCCTGCGGAGACGGAGGCTGCAGGTAGGGCCGCTGCCCTTAGGCCCAGGCTGGCTAAGGTAGAGAAGCGCGAGGAGGCCACAGCGGCCGCCCTAGTTACGGCGCAGGCGGAGTTGGCTTCCACCCGCGCCGAGCTGCTCTCTCTTCAGAAACGGGTTGATAACGCTGAGGCGGTCACGCGACAAAATAGGGAGGAAGTGCTTCAGCGATGGACATTGGAGCGCGAGCACGCCCCCATGCTCCAGGACCTCAGGGTCAGGGCCAACGTGGCGCTGGACCACGTCTATGACGAGAATGCACCGCATCCCCATTCGGATGACTACGCCAGTCACCTGTGCTTCTTCGCCGACATGGTGACGCGCCTGGAAGCCCGGTCAGATAGAGCTCGTCAGCTTGTGGAAGAGAGGAGCCGGGGCCTGCTCGGGCGTGCGTTCTCCTGTGTCTTCAGCCATCTTCGGAACACCTTCCCCGACTTCGACTTTGACGCCGCCATTGCCCCCGTACCGCAGGCCATCCGGGGCGACCTGGCGCGGTGGGTGGAGGACAACGTGGATGCGCTGGTCAGGGCCTTCGCTTCTGAAGACGATGCGGTGGTGGTCGTGGTAGACGAAGGCGACATGGTCAACGACAGTGATGGAGGCGCCATCGAAGGCGACAACAATGTCGGCGAAGGTGACGATGATGCGAGCGACGCGTTCGAAGGCGATGCGGCGAGCGACATATCCGGCTGATCCCATGTTCCCCTTCTGCTTTATCCTGTATGGAAAAACTCAGGCGCGGCCCCTAAAGATTGTAAGAGCATTTTGAGAGGGGGAGCCCCTCGTGTAAACAAACCGCTGTCTTTATTCCTTTATGTCAAGCCGAGTATGCACCTTCGAGAATCCGTGGGTCCGGCGGGAAGTTTGCCCTTGCGGCTTACCTTAGCCGGGTAAGCCCCCGTGCGGGATCATGAGATCGTGAGCTCCCGAGGAACTCCTGAAGAGTCTGCTGGCTCGCCCGAGAGGGCTTCGCGCGGATCTAGTGCCGACCAGCGCGCGTGGTGCGTGTGCCGCACCCAGCCCCGCTCACGAGGGGCCCGCGAGGGGGAGGCAGCGAGCGCGAGCTTCAGAATAAGGCAAGAACCAGATAGCAAGAAATCGCTTGAACGAGAAAAGGCACCCCCCGCGCGCATCGATAAAAATGCAACTTCATCTTAAATCCAAATCCAGAAGGCAAGGCTACAGAAAAGGGATCCAAAGCAAATGGCCGCGTCCGGCACCTAGTCTACTCTTCTGGTCTTCGAGTCTTCTCACCAGCGCGGAGCTAAGTGCTACCACTAGGATGTGGTTGGGAGCCCCCAAGGCCCGAGGGCGGCTCTCCGGAGACACCGGGGCGTGTACAACCCCATTCATTATTACGTGAGAGTGTCAAGGGCGGCGATCTTCATAGGCGTGAGCCTTACTTCATATCGCCAGATGAGGGAACCGCCTTGCGCCTCCCTGGGCCACCGTTGGGGGCGACCGGAAACCAGGACGCCACCAAAGGGGCAAAGGGGACGCCAGCGGCGACCACGGTTCCTCTGCCGGGGGTAGGCTTTTCAACACCTCCCCAGCAGAGGGCCTACCTCCGGGGGGCGCCTTGCTCCGTGCGATGCGGGGAGGGATCTGGCTCCCGACCCCTCTCCTGCAGCCCCCAGCGCGACCCCCCTGGCGGAAGGGAGGTCGCCAAGCTGGTTAGCGTAAGCTTGCTCCTGAGGGATTAGTGGTACCCTATATCTGTTGTCGACGGCGCGGCTGGTGGGGCTCTCTGGCGGCTCCTGGAAGGCTTCAGCTCCTAACGCCTCCTCCTCCCAACCTGGCCCGAGGAACGAGCCAGGGTCATCCTCCGGCGTGTACTCCTGGTCCATCATGCGGGGCACATAGTCCTCCGAGGCCGATGCCTCGAAGACCTCGCCGAAGTGCCCCACGCTCCATGTTGCCCGCCCTGTCATGCTGTCCTGAGGATGGTAGGGCGGTGCTCCGATGGGGCCGTACGCGGCAACACTTGTGCCCGCACCCATCTGGGGTGGTGCGGGCGCGGCAGGGCGCCCTCCACCGTGGGTCATGTTGATGTCGACGAGGCCCCCGGGTGCGCCCGGGGACATGCGGGCGCGGCGAGGCCCATCGTGGGACCCGGCCGCCGCCTGAGGCATGAGCTGATAGCAGAAGGGCGGCGCTCCCATGGCCGCTGCGCCCAGTAGCTTGGCGACGCGTTCCAGCAGCACATCCCGGCCGCTCTCCATCAGTCGGCACCGCAGCAACTCTCGTGCCACCGTGAGTGCTGCCCGCATGTTCGCCTACTCCCACCGGGTGCGTGGCGCCGTTGCTGCGGCGTGGCTTGCGGCCCTTGCAACGGCTCGCGCTTGTCGTGGAGTGAGGGTGGATGGCGCCTGGCCGCGCCGCCCGCGCCCGGCAGTGTTACGTGGCGCCCGTGCCGCCTAGAGCGCGGGGTTGAGGTCTACCTGGGCAGGCGGCGCTGCTCGGGCAGGCCAAGCCACCCAGCGGTCGGCGCCAGCCCTCGGGTCACCGGACATCGGAACCGCGGAGCATCGGCGGATCGACCGGTGGGGAAGAGACTCCGGCGCACCCCTACTTGGCGTGCCAAATGTTGGATCATGGGTTCCGGCAAAACCCTTAAGGTTCGAACCCTGGGGTGCGCGCGAAGTTCTTTCCCCCCTACCGATCCACGCCCTAGCTTGCTAAGATCTCGAAGACAAACTCAACCAACTCACAACACAAGAGACACAAGATTTATACTGGTTTGGGCCACTGTTGTGGTGTAATACCCTACTCCAATGTGGTGGTGGTGGATTGCCTCTTGGGCTGATGATGAACAGTACAAGGGGAAGAACAGCCTCCTGAGGTTGAGGTGTCCTTGTGCTTGGCGAACTTGTGTGTGTGGATTCGCTCAGCTCGGGCTTGCTTGTGAGCTCCAGACTCGGTGTCCCCTATGGTGGTGGCTGGTTCTACTTATATAGGCCCTGGTCCTCTTGCCAAATATTGAGCGGGAAGGGAGCCAACAACGACCAATTTGAAAGGGGCCAACTAGTACAGCTTATCCTGACAAAAGCGGTCTTTGCGTGCCAAAGGCTCTGGTGGTGACGCCGCCTTGGGCTCCATGGTGACCTCCGTCTTGCCGTTCTGCTGGTCTTGGTATCGTTGCACCGATATGGAAACCTTTGCTTGACGCCTCGGTACTCTGCGCCTGTGCTCGCTTCCTTAGCACCAAAGGGGAAACAAGGACACTGCGCATGCTGGCGCCCGCCTGATCTCGATCGTCATGGCTCACGTCATGAGAACCTCGCGAGGTTTGCCGTGCCTTGATCTCTCCGCCCCTCACGAGCCAACCTGGTGAGGCCGCTCCTGAGGAGGTCTTGTGTTGTCCGCCTCGCAAGGCTTGGCCCCTCGCGAGGGTCTTGAATGCCTTGTTGATGAAGATGGGCCGTATAGGCCTGCTAGTGCAGCCCCGTCGTGGGCCACATGCAGGCAAGTCTGGGGACCCCCGTTCCCAGAACGCCGATAGATAGGTTGAATGTGTTGGTTTCAGCATGCTGTTAAAGCAGATATAAAATGGAAGGCAATGTTACCGACAGCAGGCTTAACAGCCATCAAATATTGCAATTCAAACTGGCGTTGTTGAAAATGAATAGAACGTAGGTAATGCTTAAACATCACACTAGATAAATGTGTAAAACTGAAATAAAGGGCATGTGTTAACTACACCAGGAATAACTGGAACCAAATATAGTCGTTCAGACTGGTATTGATGTAGTCGAGCGGCACAGTTCCGACTTGCACATAATGAACCACACATTGTGAATGATTGAAATAAACAAGGCATGAATGACTAGTATAACAACCAAATATAGCCATTGAAAACTGGACAGAGTCTCACTACAACCAACCTAACAAGCAAATACAGATAAACAGGGCATATGCTTGAAAACTGGACAAATGCTCACTGCAACCAACCTAACAAGCAGATAAAGATAAACAAGGCATCTGCTTGATAACTGGAGAAATGCTAAAAAAAGCAACCTAACAACCAAATATAGATAAACAAGGCATCTGCTTGATAACTGGACAAATGCTAAAAAAGCAACCTAACAACCAAATACAGATAAACAAGGCATCTTCTTGATAATTGGACAAATACTCACTGCAACCAAACTAAGAACCAAATACAGATAAACAAGGCATCTGCTCGATAACTGAAAAAATGCTCACTCCAACCAACCTAACAACCAAATACAGATAAACAAGACATCTACTCACTATAAACAACCAAATATAGCAATTCGTGAAACTAAAGTGGACAATTCATACTTACACATCACATAGACCTATTGAACAATACATTTCTGCATAACTGAAATAATTAAACACGGCATAGTTAAAGCACCGCACGACAAATGCTACTACAACAAAGGGTACGGGTTGGCAAGCTAGAAAAGGTAAGATTTGCCTCACATTTCATGGACGGGATCCTTCCAGTTGGAAGAGCACAGACCCATGGTGTGCTCTCTGATGTCACAGATGGGCTATTTCACCTTGGAAGAACCTTCGCGGGTGCCCTCCTCGTGGTCGTGGTCGATGAGATCTGACTTGGCAATTGAGGATCCCAAGCCGCTGCCGTAGAACATGTCCTTCAGAAGTGACAAAATGGGCTCGATGGCGTATAAAGCTCGCAAATCCTTGACTGCTTGGCGGAGGAGATCAGTGGCAGGGCCGTCGAAGAGATCGACGACGGTTGAACCAGAGGGGTTGGGCATGGACCACTTAACCTGTGACATGGCCCGCGTGAAGCCGTCGGTGTGGACGAGCTTGATGTCGTAGCCAGCTTTCCCGAGATACAGTAATACGCTAGCCCGCTGACATGAAGCCTTCGGCATGGCAACGTAGTCAACGTCTTCACCGGCTTCCGCGGCGACGTGTTGCTCCGGGATCGACATGTCGGGGCGAATGACAGCCACCTCCCCAACGTCCGTCGGAGAGGCCATGATAAACCTCTTGTTGGCCGAACGCTCATTAGGCTCCCTGGGATACGTGGTCGAGCTTAGGCTGCGACATTCTGGAGCAGGGGATGTGGACCTGGCGGGGAGGGACACCGCATGCCTCATCTAAAAACTTCGGGGAGTGAGGTGACAGTATGGGAATCGCTGGATAACCTGAACTTTATTATCTAAGCTAGGAGGAACGGGCAGACCGGCAGGGTTGGCGGCGGCGGCCGCCGCGAGCTAGGGTTCGATGGGGGGAGGGGGCGGGTGGGGGACTGTGGAGGGGGGGTGGTGTTTGAGGATACGCCGCGGCTATTGAAAATTTTAGTAATGGTGGGTGGAGATGGTGGTGGACGAGGGAGGGCGACGGTTCAAATGCCTCGGCTACTGCAATTTTACTATAAGGTCGGTGCTGGAGGAGTGTGGGCGATGGTTGAAGTACAGCGGCTACTAAAATTTGGGTAAAGGAATTGATGCGGGGAGGGAGTGCCCAAGATCGCGCACGGTCCAATAACAATATGCATGTATGATAATAAGGAAAAGTGGCGCGGATCCGCCGATTTTTGCAACGCTCAAGGCGGGTAGTTTGTTTTTTATATTTCTAGCTAGCTGGTCTATCGCACACGGTTCGTCCTAATTTCCAAATAAACTTACCCGCCTTTAGCTTCCACAGGTAGTGGTTTTACAGCGCACTTGCATCGCACATGGTTAAGCCAGTACCTCCACCCTTTGCTCGCGCTTGTGCGGTCGTGGTGATTTCAGTGCACTTGCATCGCACACGGTTGAGCCAGTACCTCCACCCTTTGCTCGCGCTTGCGCGGTCGTGGTGATTTCAGCGCACTTGCATCGCACACGGTTGAGCCAGTACCTCCACACGGTCGTGGTGATTCACATCGCAGTTGTATCGCACACGGTTAAGATATTATACCCCGTGTCCGTTGAGGGTCATCAGAGTCTTTGCAGCAAAAAATAACGTTAGGGAGGGTCAAAAGACAGACACACCAGCATGTGGCCCAAATATATATGAGTGAAAAGGGTGGTATGTGATGTTCAAAATTCCAATGCACAACTTTGACCCCACGGGCCCACAGTTGGGCGCGTCATTGAAGATCGATGAGAGGGGCCAGAAGTCAAGAACCACCTGGAAGTGGCCAAATATATGTACGAATATTGGGGATGTTTAAAACTTTAAATACACAATGCATAACTTTGGTGGCACCTGCCTCGCAAACCCAAAAGCACCCTAACAACCACCTAGCTAGGATATATACAATGACATAATGTCGTACCTAGCTAGGATGCTTGGCCCACCACCTCCCACTTTGTGTCAGCGGGGCGGATGCACGTAATGATCGATACTTTGGTCATACATGCATGTCACCATGACCTACCATAAGACGGACCAATGAATCTTTTGTTTGGTCAAATGACAGTTGTTGTTGTCGATAAACCGCTTGGGCCAATAGATTGAACCATTATAAACATCGTAGGGGAGGGACCACAAAACCAGTACCTCTTGCATGCGGCCCAAAATGATGTACGTTGGGAAGGGGTGATGTGTGTTTTCAATATAGAATAATGTACAATTTAGATGTGGTGCCTACCTCTCGATACAGACAACAACCATGAAGGCAAGGTAGTTAAGGACGAGATACGTACGCAGGGTTTGATGTAGGTCGAACCCAGCAATCCAAGCATCTGGGAGGGAATCCTGACAACGCATGAGCTCAAGCTTTTGTTGACCGACATTTGACGGTGACCGGCCCTAACATGAACTAGGAGGAATCCATTCATGGCCAACACATACCCCTCATTATTGGTCAAAGGGATGATATATATACACTCGGGGAGCCCACAGATATCCGTGTCGCCAAAAAACTGCACAAGGGAGACGTGGTCGATCAGAAGACCCCGTATACACTGCATGCTTCCCGAAAATATGTATGGGTACGATGGTGCATGATGTGTTTAAATCCCAAATGCACAACTTCGATGGGCCACGCCAAGTACATTACAAACCGAACACCGTACCTGTGACGCCCTCGATTCAATCATACACTAATCATACACGCAAATGTGTACGATCAAGATCAAGGACTCACGGGAAGATATCACAACACAACTCTAGACACAAATTGAAATAATACAAGCTTTATATTACAAGCCAGGGGCCTCGAGGGCTCGAATACATAAGCTCGACTACACAAGAGTCAGCGGAAGCAACAATATCTGAGTACAGACATAAGTTAGACAAGTTTGCCTTAAGAATGCCAGCACAAAAGCATCTACGATCGAAAAGGCAAGGCCTCCTGCCTGGGAGCCTCCTAACTATTCCTGGTCGTCGACGGTCTCCACGTAGTAGTATGCATCGGCGGTGGCATCTGGCTCCTAGGCTCTGACATCTGGTTGCATCAACCGGAAAGAAGAAGAAAGGGGGAAAAGGGGGAGCAAAGCAACCGTGAGTACTCATCCAAAGTACTCGCAAGCAAGGATCTACACTACATATGCATCGGTATCAATGCAGTGGGCTGTATCTGTGGACTGGGCTGCAGAATGCGAGAAGAGAAGGGGAAAGCCTAGCCTATCGAATACTAGCATCTTCAATCAGCTCCAAGCATCTTGCAGCATCAGAAGAGATAAGAGTAGCATAAAGTAAATTAGTAGTAGTGTTCTCAACCTCGGCCAGAGATCCTTTCTCGACTCCCTGCGAGAAAGCAATCCCAGAGCCATACTATCCATTTCTCATCTCAAGTATCCAGTTCTAGTTGTATCGATCGGGATACAACTCCAAGTGTCCGTTACCGTAGGACAGGCTATCGATAGATGTTTTCTTCCCTGCAGGGGTGCACAAACTTACCCACCACGCTCGATTAACTCCGTCCGGACTCACTTTCCTGGGTCATGCCCGGCCTCGTCCAAACAACACGCCACAACCCGACCTAGGATTAATAGAGAGGTCAGCACGCTTGACTAAACCTATGCCCCCAGGGGTCATGGGCCATCGCCCCGGGAACTCCTGCTCGTTGCGTGGGCGGCCAGTGAGCAGACCTAGCTACCTCCTTCAAAAAGGCAGGTGCTTACCAGTCCAACCCGGTGATACGTCTCCAACGTATCTATAATTTTTGATTGCTTCATCCTATATTATATTCTGTTTTGGATGATTAATGGGCTTTGTTATACACTTTTATATTATTTTTGGGACTAACCTATTAACCGGAGGCCCAGCCCAAATTGATGTTTTTTGCCTATTTCAGAGTTTCGCAGAAAAAGAATATCAAACGGAGTCCAAACAGAATGAAACCTTCGGGAACGTGATTTTCAGAACAAACGTGATGCAGAGGACTTGGACCCTACGTCAAGAAAGCAACCAGGAGGGCACGAGGCAGGGGGCGCGCCTACCCCCTGGGCGCGCCCTCCACCCTCGTGGGGCCCATGTTGCTCCACCATCGTACTTGTTCCTCCTATATATACCTACGTACCCCCAAACCAACAGAAGCATCCACGAAAACCTAATTCTACCACCGCAACCTTCTGTACCCGTGAGATCCCATCTTGGGGCCTTTTCCGGCGTCCTGCCGGAGGGGGCATTGATCATGGAGGGCTTCTACATCAACACCATAGCCTCTCCGATGATGTGTGAGTAGTTTACCTCAGACCTTCGGGTCCATAGTTATTAGCTAGATGGCTTGTTGTCTCTCTTTGTATCTCAATACAAAGTTCTCCACGATTCTCGTGGAGTTCTATTCGATGTAATCTTCTTTTGCGGTGTGTTTGTTGAGACCGATGAATTGTGGGTTTATGATCAAGTTGATCTATGAACAATATTTGAATCTTCTCTGAATATTTTATGCATGATTGGTTATCTTTGCAAGTCTCTTCGAATTATCAGTTTGGTTTGGCCTACTAGATTGATCTTTCTTGCAATGGGAGAAGTGCTTAGCTTTGGGTTCAATCTTGCGTTGTCCTTTCCTAGTGACAGCAGGGGCAGCAAGGCACGTATTGTATTGTTGCCATCGAGGATAACAAGATGGGGTTTATTTCATATTGCATGAGTTTATCCCTCTACATCATGTCATCATACTTAAAGCGTTACTCTGTTCTTATGAACTTAATACTCTAGATGCATGCTGGATAGCGGTCGATGTGTGGAGTAATAGTAGTAGATGCAGGCAGGAGTCGGTCTACTTGTCACGGACGTGATGCCTATATACATGATCATACCTAGATATTCTCATAACTATGCTCAATTCTATCAATTGTTCAACAGTAATTTGTTCACCCACTGTAATACTTATACTCTCGAGAGAAGCCACTAGAGAAACCTATGGCCACCGGGTCTATTTTCCATCATATTAATCTTCCAATACTTAGCTATTTTTTTGCCTTTTATTTTACTTTGCATCTTTATTATAAAAATACCAAAAATATTATCTTATCATATCTATCAGATCTCACTTTCGTAAGTGACCGTGAAGGGATTGACAACCCCTTTATTGCGTTGGTTGCGAGGTTTTTATTTGTTTGTGTAGGTGCGAGGGACTCGTGCGTGGCCTCCTACTGGATTGATACCTTGGTTCTCAAAAACTGAGGGAAATACTTACGCTGCTTTACTGCATCACCCTTTCCTCTTCAAGGGAAAACCAACGCAGTGCTCAAGAGGTAGCACCCGGCGCGCGCCGCTCAGTCGCTGACGTCTATTAAGCTTCGGCTGATGCATACGACGCAGAACGCCCATACTATGCCCACGTGATGGTTAGTGCTATCAGGCCAGAGGCCCCTCAGATCAAATATCCAAATCATAGTGGATTAGGAACGCGCGGTAACAAGCAGAGACTCACGAAAGATGTGACCCCATCGCCCCGTCTCGAGGACTTGCGGCAAGGGCTAAGAATGCCCGGCCACGCCTTGTAATTATCTCGCGGGCACCCTCCATGTCAACACGACTCCTCATCACTTGCAAATATGCTTGCGCGGGTACCCCTCAGGGCCGACCCATCTTTAGTAACAGGGTTCAGTGTAAAGTCATTGTAACCAAAGTAACTGTGTGTCTAACACCTAAGGGAAAGTGATGTGCGGTGCCGGGGCCAGGTCTTCGATCCCGTTGATCGGGTCTTCTGATAATCCAGCGGGGCAGTCGCGACAAAGTGGGGGTCTCTGATGGGTCTCTACCCAGCCTATACTAAACAGTTTAGGATAAGCAGGTAGGTAACAACAGCAGGTTACAATAAACAGGCTATGCATCAGAATAGGAGCAAACAATAAGAGTAGCAAAATCTAATGCAAGCATGAGAGAATGGAATGGGCTATATCGGGATGATCAAAGGGGGGGCTTGCCTGGTTGCTCAGACGAGGAGGGGTCATCGGTGACGTAGTCGATCACAGTGGCATCGGCAGCCATAACGGGGTCTACCGAAGAGAAGAGGGGGCAGAAATAGTAAATACACAGCAAGCAAGAGCATAACAGGACAACATGCAGAGCTAGACGTGTTCTAACGCGGTGCTACACGCTACCGGCGAAGGGGGATAACATCCGGGAATGCTTTCCCGAAGTTTGGAATTTTGGACAAACGAACCGGAGGGGAACAGTTGCAGGTTCGCTATGCTAGAGACGCGTGACTGACGAACGGACTGTGTATTCCGATTCGTCTCGTGGTTCTGAGCAATTTTCATGTCGAAAACATTTTCATCCGAGTTACGGATTATTTTCAATGATTTATCAAAGATTAAACCATTTTCGGGATTTATTTATATTAACAGAAATGGAATATGACGTCAGCATGACATGTTGATGACCTCAGCAGTCAAGAGAGCGGCTGACCAGGTCAAACCTGACCAGCGGGTCCCACATGTCATACTCAGAGGGACTAACAGTAATTTATTTTAATTAGACAGAGTTAATTAGCAGTAGGGCCCCACATGCCAGTAACTGTTTAGGTTAACTAATTAATTTTATTTATAAAAACGTTTAATTAGTCTAATTAACAGAAGGGGCCCACATGTCAGTGGGCCACGGTGCCCAGTCAGCATGTTTACTAGGTCAACCCAGTCAACTGGGCCCGGGGGACCCACTGGCAGTGACCCAAGGGCGGGCCCCAGGTGTGCCACATCGGTGGCGGCGCCGGAGCCATGCAGCGGCTGAGCGCCGGAGCAGCTCGGACTTTGCGCACAGGGCACCATTTGGCGTGCGGTTGGGTTCGTTCGAACGGCCTCTCGACGCTGTGTCGTTCTGTGTTGATAGCTTGGCCGGAAATGGCCGGAGACGACGGCGGCGAGCGGCAGAGGCGGCACCGAAGTTAGGGCATGGGTGGATCCGGTGATACACGGCACGACGGAGCGAGCTAGCTAGTGCTATGGGGCTCTACGCGCGTGCTGAGCACGACTGCGAGCTCGGACGAGCTCATCGGCCAGCGTGGCCAGGACGGTGAGGTGATCTATGGCGGCGAGCTCACGACAACGACAATGAGATAGCTAGGGATAAGCACGCGGTGCGAGGAGAAGAATGGAGGAAGGTAGGAGCTCATCGAGCAGCTACGAAAAGCCTGCGACAGCTTAGGAGCGTAGAGGTGGCCAGAGACGACGGCGGTCACCGGCGACAGAGAAGATGGGGACGAGCTCGATCCCAGCCGTGCGGTCGTCCCCAAGCTCGATGGCGAGGCGCAGTCGAGGTAGAGGTCGACGTGCGTCTCGTGGACGTGCTGGCCAAGCGCTGGGTGGGCGGTGGCCGCGGCTACAGCACAACCATGGCGATCGCGGCGCTCAGTTGAGGTGGGGAGGGGATCTGGAGAGCGAGGGAGAGAGCGACGAGGGAGAGAGGGGGCAAGTGGGCGAGTGG